>NW_020448252.1:209951-215400 GCF_003343035.1 Apteryx rowi
CACAGACAGTTCCATCTGAACATGAGGAAATACTTTTTCACTGTGAGGGTGACAGAGCACTGGAACAGGTTGCCCAGAGAGGTTGTGGAGTCTCCTTCTCTGGAGATATTCAAAACGCGCCTGGATGCAATCCTGTGCAACATGCTCTAGGTGACCCTGCTTGATCAGGGGGGTTGGACTAGATGATCTCCAGAGGTCCCTTCCAGCCTCAACCATTCTGTGATTCTGTGATCAGTCCAAAATGCTCCATGTTGATATACTGTATGCTGCCAGGGTATTACTGGAGAGGCATGCTTGTCATCTCTAGGGCCTATGGAATTTAAAGTAACAGATTTACAAGTTTTGCTTTAAATTGGGACTTTTGCTCAAATGGAAAACAGGAGTTTAGCTTATTGATGTGAATGTTTACATAGATATCTGACTAAGCTGGGTTTTGGGGGAAGGGTTGTATCATACAGAATGAAAGACTCACAGAGAGCCAAGGAAAAGATATTACAGATGTTAATCCCCAAAACTCCATGGTTTTGGATGTGGTCTACAGACTTTTGCATTACTAGGACCTGAGGAGAGATGTTGGCTATTAACCCAAAGTCTGAAATGCAGTTGGTCGTGGAAATGCAGAAACATCTCTGTGCTCAGTGGGATTCTGAAGTGGTTTGAAAGGATTCAGATACAAAATCTATTTTCAGATACAAAATATCTAAATGCTGAGGAAATGAGTTAACCACTTCTTACTGTCACCCTGTATAAACCAGGTATGAAGTTTGGTGGCAGGTATGTTTCTAGACACATTCTAATATATTGAGGTATAGCTGTTATGTTGTTGAAGGCTATATTTGAACAGATATAGCAGTAATAAGAAGGGAAAATCTGTATGATTAATATATTTTGTTAAAAAGTTACCTACAGTATTCAAAAATATTTACTTTATTCTATATTACTTGTAAGATATTCTGTTTTCATTCAGTTTTTCTTTTACAAACAAGCTGTATGGTTCCCTTTTTGTTTCAGGCTTCTGTTTCTAACTTCTAACAAGGATAAGCTTGTAGTTCAAAAGAAAAAAAAATCTTTTTTAATGGTTTAATAAAAGACCTTTATTCCGCATATTAATATTTTCCCCAGAACTGTTTGGGAACCATTAATAAATTTTCAAGAGGTTTTCTTTGATGCATGGGTAGGTAAAACCCTGGTAAAATATCCTTGAAAAACAGAACAATGTCCTGTCAGAATCGGAGATGTAAATTGACATTTTGGTTTTCATTTTTAGACAGGCTAGAGGCAAAACTGGCTTAACATATTTTTCTTTCCCCACCTTTCTCCATACCTGACATTTCATCAAATGTGGTGTACCAATCCCTTAGCTGTGCTGGCAGAAATGGCTGCGGGGCTGAGCATGTGAAACGCTCAGGGTTTGGATTTAAAATACAAGTATAAAATGTAAATACAAATATATTTAATAGTGTTTCTTTTAATATGGATCAGTTCCTTAAGCTACTTCACAGCATGTCCATACAAACAGATATGTGGCAGTATAGCTAAGGGATCAGTGTTGGAATAGCAATGTGAACTGGTGATGAAGAAATGGTGATTCATTAAGCTCACATTAAAATCAAGAAAAAGGCAAATGCAACTGTGCCCCAAGGTGGTAGCCAAACAGAGATGTAATAGGTTTATATAACATTGTTTTTTACACATCTGCTCATGTCCTCTCATATTTACACTAGAAACTTCCCTTTGCAAAGATTGCCTTTATAAAGTGTCTAGTTTTGGGGACTGTGGGTTTTTTGGGGCCAGAAAATCTTGAATTATATTTTCAATGCTATTTTGATATAACTTAACTGGAAATTTCACCATTTGCTGTCTGAATCTATGGCAGAAGGTAAGGAGATATTTCTAGCATGTAAGAATAGATTACACAATTACTATAATATTCTTTCTGCTTGCAATTGTTAGCTTCTCATTTTCACCTTTTACTTAAGAAGGATCTCTGTATTTGTCATTAAAAATAGTCTCATTTCTGTGCTTTGTAAATTAGCCAGAATTCAATATTGACTGTATCACTTTCAGAGAGTTGAATCAAAGTTTCAATGATCTGAACTGCACCATCTGTGGTGACAAAAAAGAAAAGCATGCAGGAACCCTGATATGCATTTGCAGATCTGTTGATTTTGAGAAACCTAWACTTCTAAGATCAAAATACAAACCCAATGTCCAGATTATATTGTTTTAGTTCAACAGATTATTAAATGAGTCAGAGTCTTTCTCAGCATTCACCTTTAAAAGGGCATCCTTTTTACAATATAATGGACTTGTGCAGTGTAATGGTGTACAGAACTACTGTGCAGATAGTTCATACACTTCATCAGCTTTAAAACATTAAGTCTAACATTGCTGAATTTCTGATTTTTTAGGCAGCAGTGTTTGAGCGCAAGAATATTTTTTTCAAAACTTGAAGCCACACTAGATTAAAGTGGTGCTTTATTAAACATATATTTTAAGGTTTAAAATTCTAAGGTTAGATACCTACATACATAGTTCAGGCACTTGCATCAATGACTTAACCGTTAGTGCTGCAGAGCACCTCTGTCTTCCATTGATTACTTTCTTGGAAAAAGACCCTGAAGCCATTTCAGTCCTGGAATTCACTTTGGTGCGTCGTTGTCATAGTCTTCTCTGATGCTGAAGGTACTAATTTGTGTAGAGAATGGGTATAGCCTAAAATAATTGGCGATGTGGATGGCAGCAAAATTAGCTGCCAAAGTTCTGGATGAGAAGCAACACTTTTTCTTAAGAAAAAAATGATTCTACATGCTAATGCTTGCTCCCCCAGGATGCCTTTATACTCCAATGTATGATCCATTATTGAAATTTTTAAAGACACATATCCTTCTTTCACAAAGGACTTTAGCAGAATGACACAATCCCAGATAGACAAATGGATAAATAACACAGTCTAACATTGAAAAGAGTATGACCACTTAGGGGATAAAATGATTCCTGTTTTCTTTTGTGACTGTGGATTAGACTCCATAACTAATGAATAAACTATTATGTCTGATCAGCTGTAGCAGGGCAACAGAAGTTCAGGTTTATGGAATAAAGTTTTCTGTGCTAGGACAATGGAATTTTTATGGTGGTATGTCTGACTTAGGGTGACACTCTTTATAGAAGCAGTGGCAGGGAAAAATGGAGTTCAGACCTTTTCTTTAGAATATAAGGAAATGGGTCAGAGTGGTTTTAAAAGAGATACTTCTCCAAGTGGGTGAGACAATTTCATGATCCAGGCAAGATGGCTGGAAGGATATCTGGTTATAGGACTCAGAGCAAACCCAAGATCCAAAAGAAGCAGAGGGGGGGAGGGTGTCAGAGGGAGGAAAGCTGTTATGCATATAACACCTGACTTCTTATGTTTYCTTTTAGTTTTTTTTTTAGGAGTATTACATTAAGGGATCAGAAAAAAGAGCTTTTGCTAAATCTGAATTTATTTGCCGTCTTTCTGCAGTGCTGTTATAGATGTAAAAAGGAAAACCAGAGCTCTTAACAGCCATCCGGACTGTAGCATAGTGGCAGACACATCTGAGCTACTGGGAAGGCTGAGGGTCTAAATCTCTGATCTGATCTTCATTATTTGGGCCCACTTGCCAAATACATAGTCTTCATATGGATTGCCAAAGCTGGGAACACTGATTATTCATTGCCGTCATTCAGGAGGTTTAGTGCATTCAGAGRGGAAATCCAATCACATAAGACTTCTCTGGAGTAACATAAGTTTGGGCAGCAGGGCCACAGAAAGGTATGCATGACTGATGTGTTAAGTTTGTTAGACTCCTTGTAATCCTATCAGAGAGATATAGGGAAATTATACTACAAAGCTGAGCATTTTCTTGAAGATATCATACAACCATAGAAATGAGTGTTGGGACAGACTTCTGGAGGTCCTCTAGTCCAGCCGCCTGGTCACAGCAGGACCACCGTTATACTAGAGCAGGTCAGCCTTGGCTGCCTCTGGGCAAGTCTTGCACAGCCCCTAGGATGGAGGTTGCACAGCCTTACTGGGTTACCTTTACTAGTGCTACTAACCTGCATGGATGAAATTCTTCCAAACATTCAATCTGATCCTCCCAAACTACCTTTTGTGTCTGTTGTCTCTTTTTTCCCTCATGTACCACTATTGAGAAGAATTTGGCTCCATTGTGTTTGTAACTCCCCTTAAAGTACACAAAGCTGTCATTACTGGTTATTCCCTTCTTTATCAGACTAAACAAACTCATCTCCCTCAATCTCTTCTCCTTTGTCTGTCATCCAGACAATAACATCTCTGGATGCACTCATTGCTGTCCAGTGTTGATTTGTGATGAGAGTACCCTCTTTGCTTCCRGAGCCAAACCTTATATTCAACTTTGCATCCAGTGGTCCTCGTCAGGAGGAATGATAATCATCCAGATGGTTCCCAACCTGTATTGATGCACAAGTTATTTTGTCCCAGGTGCAGAACTGTGCATTTCTTGTTGAAACTTGCAAGGTTTCTGTTGGTCCAGTCCTCAAATTTTTCATTACTCTGAATTAAAGCACTACTTCTCAGAGGATCAAATTCCCAATTTTGTATCTCTGGCATATTTTCTGAGGGTGCACTGTGTCTCATTATCCAAGACATTGAGAAAGATATTGAACAATATCGGTCTCAGGATCAACAGCCCCAGTGTTAGTATAGTAGTGTTTGTTGCCTGCCCCCAGCAGAAAGTCAAGTCAGTGATTACTACCCTTTGGGCCTGATGGTCCAAGCAATTTTCAGCCCAGCTAAGAACCATTTTGTTCAGTCCATACACCCTCAGCTTCCAAATGAGAATCCTCTGGGAGACAGTGACAAAAGTCTTACTAAATCACAGCATATTACATCCAGCTCTAAGATCATCAGAACTAAATCTAAGCAACTTCTAATTACAAAGCAGTACAAGAATTGTGGATAAACTGTTGATTGTAAATAAAAATTAAAAAAAAAATCTATATCAGACTGAGTGCAGCTAGCCATTCAGGCAAATATTTCATCATCTTGTATTGTTACAGTATTAATATAAAAAACAAAACAAACAAAAACCTTCAACCCCAAACCCCTAGAGTGCATAAAACTATAGCATTAAAATATGAAATGTAATCATGAATTTTATCTGCAGATTTTGCAGTGGTGCACGTTATTTTGTACAAATTTGCTGCTGTCGTTGCAAGGACCACCTTTTTGTCCATATAAAACATTATTCCTTCAGGTATGAAGTGAGTATAGTGTTACCAGTCTAGAAAATGCCTGGTTTACTTGCGAGACACAAAATATTCCCACCTTATTCACCATGGCAGCACTGTCACAGCTATTTACCCCTCTGTTTCCATGGTAAAGGACCTGAAGATAGAGCTCCACCATCTTTTGCCAAGCTTGTGACTCTGCCACAGATTTTCA
>NW_020448252.1:215415-286193 GCF_003343035.1 Apteryx rowi
AAAAAAAAAATTGTAGAAGTCTCTAAAATGTCACACAGTGCATGATCTATGAGAAAAACACATATGCACAAAACAAGCCAACAAACTAACCTGAAGACAAAAGAGCCCCTCAAAAAAACATGGAAAAGTAAACAGTGGTCCAAGAAAGCAGATCCAATTAAAGCTCTCTCCCTCCATAACAGATCATTTTAAAGCTTGTTCTCCAAATCACAGGCTTCTTTTAAGCTTTTTTCTCCAAGTATGATCCTCTTCAAAGCTTTTTCTTCTTCCTAAGCACAGCCCTTGTCAAAATGTTCTCCATTCACAAATCTTTGAAGTCAGAGTTATTTCCCAAACAGAGATCTCTTCAAAGCCCCCCCCCCCCCACACACACAGATACTACATTAAGTTTGGAGGAAAAAGACTACAAGTAGTACATTAAAAGTCAGCAGAACGAATTAGGAGCTCTAGACCCATTTTCAAATATTATGTAGTAGCCAAAGTTACCGTGATCTCAGGCTTCCAGTAGGGGCCTGAGCACTTCCAACAGTTTTGCATGATGCTTGTCTGTCACTTTAGGGACATTAAAAACCCAATATGCATGAATCACTTTTGAAGTGTCTCCTTCAAGCCCCTAAGTCACTTTGATTCCTTTGAACTGTTTCTTCTTCATCTGTTTGAATACAGGACTGGGAAAAGAAGTTCAGAAATCTTATGGGCTAGTATCCATGACTAATTACATTATATGAGCAATTGCCTGTTGCAGAAATTAAAGCCTTGCCTGTGATTACAAGACAAACACCAATCAGTTATTCTGCTCCACAGTTATAACTATTTTTATGACAACTCTGTAAAAGTGACTATAGTGAGTGCATTTCTTAGCACATTATAAGCATTCAGACATAATGCACCACTGGCTTGATTTTCAGTGTTGAACAACTACAGCCTTCACAGATTTTTGTTCTGAAAGCCAGGCTATATTTTAGACTTTCTAAGTATAAAGTCAAGTAGCTAGTTATGGACATGCAGTCCTGGAAATAACAGAGAGAGAGAGAGAGAGAGAGAGAGAGGGAGAGAGAGAGGAAAAAAAAGTCTGTTTATAGAGGCATAGGGATAAAAAATATGAATTTGTTTTCACTTTCAATACGTGAGCAACACCACTAAGTTGTTGAACTTATGGGTATTACCTTGCAAAAAGGCTTCAGCAGGGAAACAAGTGCTATTGTACTTTACCAGCAAATTCCTAGTATTTATTTGGATTTTCTTTACTACGTCATTTCTTTAAAACAGATTAAAGTTTACTCCAGGCAGAGGCATGAATTCATACTTCTCTTTCCAGAGAAGACTGGTATCAGAGCAATTCTGAAACAATTTTTGTTGAAAGCAGTGTTAAACACACTAGTTAGGAGACCAACTGTCTCTTCTGTGTCTGCTGTTGGTGACACACTGTAACCTCTGTAGCTCTCTAATTTCTTTTCTTTTCCTTTTTTTTTTTTTTTTAATACAAAAATATTGCAAGGAAACTTCCTAAAACACAGTGTTATCTCACTACTCTGAAACTCAATAACCCAAACAACTGAACACTAACCTAGTGCCACATCTTTTGCCCTTAATGTTCCTGCTACCACAAGAAATGTTATGTATATATGGTCACTTTAAAGTTATAAGTTTCTAACAACTGCTACCTTGTAACAATACAAATCTGAAGTGTGGTGGGGCCCAAATACCTATGATACCTTCACTCAAAATACAGAGCACAGCAGCAGAACTGGGGTTTTGATTTTCAGGGAAACTTCAACATTACCAATACTGATGTTTGCTGCAGTGTTTTCTCACATCTTGCYGCCAAATTCATAACTTCCTATACACATAATTCCTTCTTTGAGAAGAAAGAGATTTACAGAGATCAGCAATCTGAGAGCGGTTTCCTGAAATACTTTTGTGGGTGAGGGGATTCCCTCAAGTAAATAGCTTTACACTGGGAGGAGAACCTGCTTGGGATTTCCAGAAGATGAACAGGGCATCTTCTATGAAGCATGGCCAGAGAATAGCTGCCTCTGCCCATCTCACAATAACCCAATAATTAGAGCAATAACCTGAAAGAAGAGCAGCCCAGATTTAAACCCCTCTCTAGTTAAACAACAGAGCTTAAGACAGTGACAGTGGGAAGGTCTTAATGTAAAAATTCTCCTACAGAGAGGAGCTTTCAATCTTTACTTGTGCATGTTCAGTAAATGCACCGACCACTAGGCTCTTGCACAGGAAAGAGTGAGAGAGATTAGCTATAGTATGACCATGCTTATCAGAACAAGTCTCTGTGCTCGGTGGAGAAACACCTGTCTCATTAATGTTGGTGGGTTTTAGGTGTGAACTGGCAAAAGGCAGCTTGGCACCAGAAGACAGCTCTATATCTCAGCTCTATGTCACAGCAGGAACTGAAGTGCCCTGGGGACTTCACCAGCAGAAACACTGGAACTGACAGACTTAAGATATCAGCAATGAGGCAAACACAATTCTGAGCAACCCTGGTTGCCTGATGGTTGAATCTGGGCATCTAAAAAGGCTTTCAGGTGCCAAATTCCACTTGCTAAGTCCCTTTCTGATCTTTTGACTCCAGTCAGCTGGACTGTGCCTGCTTTCATGTTTTTTACTCAAAAGATTAGGTGTATTCATTTGGCTGTGCATGTTGCAAGAGTACTAAAAGACTGCTAAAGTACATGCTCACCATGGCCCAGATCAAAGCCCTCTGAGATTGATGGGAATATTTCCTTTGACTTCAGTGGGCTTTTGATAAGATTTCAAATTACCCAGTGGAAAGTTCACCGGCCAAGAACAGTCCTGATGTTAGCGTATCCACAGGCACTGCACACTGTAGGATGTGCCTAAGCACCTGGGTGATATACTGACTCTCATGCTAGAGCAGATGCAAGTGCAGCGTCTCGTTCTGATACTTCATAAAACACAACAGTGGTGATAGATGAAACATATTTTGATTGACAGTTTCAATAGTAGCTGGTACTTGAAACAGCTTGTGGCGATGTCAGAATCTGGCAGCAAGCCAGACCCCATTCGCAATAATGGGACATCGTACAAATATCAATAGGGCTGTATCCAAACCAGCTGTTATTATTAATTTCATGTCTTTTAAGAGGAAGGGAGGATTTTAGCCATTTGTAAAGATTTTTTTTTTAATGGATAATTATACTGTTTAGTGATATTTAATTTCTGTTTATCTCTGAGTGCTATTAAGGTTGTAGCTAGTGCTGTCATATGAGTTGGTTTTAGATATACAGTTCCTGTCTAATTTAGCTGATTCACCTGAAATCTTTTTTGCATTTGTGTTATAGAAGGTTAATTTTTTTTATTTATTTTTTTCTGAAGAAAATTGGAGGCAAATCACTTTTGGTGAAAATAAGAAAAATTAAGTTGGAGTTTTGGACCACTGAGATTTGATAAAACAGCCTACAGACAGTTTGTAAAATCACCTATAGGAAAAAAAAAATATATATATATATACTTAGTGTTGTTGTGGAAAAGGTTCAACAGTCGGAGATTAGAAGTGAATGAGCAACTCTAAGTGAATCATATCAGCTCCAAAGGAGTTTCCAGRATCTTTGTTTCACTTTGCCTTAAGAGCTAGCTTGAGACTAGCTGTGCTACCTTTTTTCTGTTATGCTATCTTATTTCTTTTTATTAGAGAGGATTTCCAATAAATAGAGACTTCAAGTTCAGCCAAATCTTTTAGACTGTAATAGCTACAAGTTTTCTAGATGCTTTATTGAAAAGGCCTAGACTCTATCCTAAGGGGCTTTAATTATTAAATAGAGTGAAGAGAAACATAAATGGTGGTAGAAGAATGAAGAAAAACAGAAGTTCTAGGATTATGTGGATTAAGCAGGTAATAGGGATAGATGTGTGGTCAAATTTACAGTTGATGCAAAGTTCCATGGCTTCTTTAAGCAATCACATGAAATTTACTCATCTGGAACATCATCCACTCTTTGCTTGATATTGTTTGTACTCATTTACTTATATTCCCATGTGCGTACATGTATGTATATGTACACACATACAAAAGTATTTATATATAAATTAATGTTAGAAGAACCCTGTAAAGAGTGTTTTCTTAGGTCTGATGTGCAGGAGTTACCTTGATTGACAGATTTCAGAATAAAGTTTAAACATATGAGTGGGTAGATACGTGAAGAAGGTTTTAAAAATGTGGAGAAAGATTTGAAAGGATTTGGCTGTGATATGACAATTGTAGGAGAAGGGGAGTGGGAGAATCAAAGGTGACGTGAGGTTCTGGACAGAGTGTGGTAGCAAGAAATGTGAAAAGAAAGTTTTAGACAGTTTAAAAAGGAAGTTTATGAGCCTGGTTTAGTCATACAGGTTTTGAGAGATTAGTGATTTGCCCAGGATGAGATATATGATTTTGAAAGCCGACAGGAAGAGTTTGTTTAAGATATACTTGTGGAAACCTCTGCAAGCAGATACGCTACCCAAGAGATAAAACACAGTGGGTAAGAACAGAGCCCTCAGAGACTCCAACTCCCCTAAGACAGGCAGTGGAAAGAATTTACAACTAGCAGAAAAGACATTGACAGCATCAATACTGTGAAATTAAGGCTTTGAAATACAGAGCTTTTTAATTTTAATTGTAGTGGTCACTGCTGCTGCTATGTTCACTACTCTGCAAAGTTTATTTCTTTCATTATATAGTCATTGTCTAGACAAATAATCTGCTGAGTTCTTGTCCTTCTCAGGTTTGAGCACTATCTTTAAATCCTAAATTTGTAATCTCAGTCCCTATCTTTCTGGTTTTGCTTGCTGTAACAAAGTCAAGGCTTGGGCTCCTGCAAAAATTGTACTAAAAATGAGCTCCGCAGTTGTACATTTGAAAATGTATGCAACTCCAAATTAAAGCTGCAGGATTTTACAGCTCTACCTTAGAAAAAATCCAACCTGCATATGAAATACATTTGTGCTTTCTGTGCTTTTAAAGCTGTTGCTGTCTCACTAAATGTGCAGCTGGTAGTGATCTACAATTTCTGTTTATGCTGCTGGGTTAAAATAGGGTAGGACATAGCYGCAGATTCATTCAGTTGTAATTCTGAATTGTTGTCTCATACATTTCGTCCGCSTGAAATGATGTCTCATTCAGTCAAATTTCTCAAAAGTGCAATTTGGCGACAATCATGCTAAATAAATTCAGCACCTTAACTTTCCAAGTCAAAAAAATGGCTGCCTGTCAGAGGTTAGTCTCTCTCAATCTCTAGCTTTATGAACTTTCATAGGACAAGATGAGGAAAATACAGGTCCAAGGACCAGCAATTTTAGATGACAAATAATAGTTATCCCGTTATTTAGCTCAGCTGCAATCTGAATGTTTAGGAATTCAAATATATTTTATATTGTTTTGTTTTGAAACTTTTGCTTCCATACCTCTTTATTAAAGTAGAATATTACACACACATGCATCCAAAATCTCATGTAGTCCCTACTACTTTAATTATTATCTTGCAAAATTTCACTGATTACTCTCTGTATAAACCTTGGATCTTGATTCTCTCCACATTGTAGAGTATTAAAACTTTTTAATGTCACATTTATAAAATGAAACATTGGTTCTATTTAAATTATATGGAATATCTAATTTTTTTGCTATGCATCAGACTTTCTGTACAGTATGAGTGCCTACCAGCATCTTGCATTTGCCACTGATACTTGGTAGTGCTATATAATATAAATAGATCCCAATGCTTCCTTTTTGATATTGCCTTGTTCTTCTCCTTGTGCTACAGTAGCTCTTCTTCTGTCTGTGAGCTACCAAGATACAGTATTCTTCTATGTTTCTGTAATACTGGCGATACCATTTTATCTATGTGCAGTCCTGTGTTTTAGCTCAACATCTCCTTGAAAAAGACAATTATTTTCTTGAACCAACACTTCAACAACTGTTGGAATTCTTTTTTTTTATTATTTGTTTGTGTGTTTTTATCTTTTCTTGAAGTTACAGATAAGCCTTTCTCATCTAGTGGACTTTTTGCACCATATGGATAAAATCTGATATGGTATGCCTTAGTGTGAGTCTCTTAGCTCTCACAGCTACTGAAGCTCCTGAATCTATTTATCTATTTATGTGATTTATCTTGCTATGTACTAACTCTTAAAAAAAGGGAAGGGAGGAAGGAGAATGTAACTATTTATTTGCATGGAGGAGAAAAATCTGGGTTTTTTTTGCTGCTGCCTTGTTCATCAGCTTTCAATCACATTGCATATTCCTTTTTTACTGCTGTGCTTTGAGATCCCAGCCATTTATATTTGTTAAAAATAGTCTCATGGCTTAGAGTTATTAGTAATAATGACTCTATGTCTCTGTCACTTTATAAAAGTGGTATGCCTTTTCCACATAAGCCATTGTTTTCCCAGATGTTGGGTATCTATACTGTGAGGAAGACCATCTCCATATCGATAGCAACTTTTTTTTTCCCCTTTTATATATTTTTCTTTCAGARCACATTTGTAAAACACTCAAGTAACAGTCAATTTCTTTAGACTGAATTTCTTACTGTTTAAGTCCTCTAGCTATTACCAGTAGCTCTTCAGTTCATCTCAGATCTTAAGGCTTTTCTCTTCAGTAACCTAAATGTGCAAGAAATTATAATTTGTTTTTTTATTTCAGAGACTGCATTGATAAAGTTACATGTTCTTTCCAATTTTCTTGGTCTTTTTATATATTCCTCTATATTTTCTTCCATGCTTTGCTTTCCATTTCTCATTTAAATTTTTCATGTTTCATATTTGGTCTGAAACAAATGTATCCACTCAGTGTCTACTTCTGCTCGTCATATGACTGTATCATTTAATGAAGCACTTGTATAGAGATGTCCCAGCTGGAGTCCCGCTAAGTATAATAGGAAACTTTTAGATGTTGTCATTGGTTTGTCTATGCTGATTGTAGACCATTCAATTTGAAATTTATTTGTGTCATTCATCTAAAAAATAAGCTACTGGAACCTATGTTTTAATGAAAGGATTTATTCTATGCCTTTGCCATGTCCATGATTATGCAGTCTACATTAAAACATATGGAGATTTTCAGCTGTGAATTACCATTTTCTTACTTTTAACTTTTCTACAGTAGAGTTGGGGGTTTTATGTGCTTATGATTTTACAAGAACTGGTTGAAAGAGTTTTGACATAAGTTTTCCAACCAAAATTGCACTTTCATAAAAACTGAAATGTTTTAGAGGATTATATTTTTTGACAAATTACAAATCTTTGGAACCAAAATAAAATATTTAGTTCCAATCTTATTTCAATTTTATTGTTTTTTTATGGATTACTTGTCCCATTTCTTCTTCTTCTTTCTTTTTTTTTTCCTGATTCTTTTAAACTTTCTCATGTCTTTTGATCTCTTTTTAGTTTTCTTATTTCATTTCTAGGGAAAAAAAAATAGACAGTGATATACATATGTGTCACATGCTTCCCTGTATCCTCTTCTACTAGATAAGAAGGGATTGTTTCACATCAGTTCAATTTTGTGTGGACCAGTGTGACYGGCAGCTCCCTGAAAGCATATGGGCTCAGTCTTGGATCAAGTAGTGGAGTTACATGACTGGAAGCTATATAAGAGAAGGCCAGMTGTTAGGTCACTGTTCTCAACAGTTTCCAGGTATTACTGGGAAATGCTTCCTCTAAACCAAGCTTTACCAGGTCCTATCTCAGAACTGTGTAAATGGGATCAGCACATCTCAGTGTGAGGCTAGTCAGAATAATGGGGCAGCTTACATGGGCAGGAAAAGGTGATTTAAAATAGATGAAGTTGTCTTGTCACCCTGTAAAGAGAAAGGGGAAGAGAGCCGTATGGCCAAGGGGAAGATATAAGGGAGTTTGCTTTGCTTAAGACTAACAAATGACCCAGAGAGTAATGTTTCCTTAAGGCATAATCAAGCATTCAGGAGGTGGATGGTRGAAGGAGTACAGAGTCAAGACGGTTGTAATTAGTTCAACACCATATGGAGCTGCTTCTTTTCTAGAAGTTCACCCTACTAGACGGGCCTGTGGGTTCACCTGCTGGACTTGTCAAAGTCCTTTGGCAATGTTTAACAACTATCAACTGACACACATGCCCAGATTTTAATTTTATGGCAATAAGAGTGGGATGGTAAGTATGGGGAGCCTGGTGAATGCCTGAAACTCCAATGTGGAGCTGACATGTAGCTGGAAAGTACYCGAGAATGGAGAAATTAGAAGCATTCCCAGGTCTGGTGATCTGGGTATGGTCAAAGCCTCTTGGCTGTCCCTGAAATGTTATTCCTCTTATTTTCATTCTTAAAAGTTCAGCTTGTTACYTACAGCCATGAGGTAGGAGGAGGCACTGTGATTCTGCTAGTGTGGTGGGTGTGGGCTGCACTCCCAGCCCACATTTTCTTTCAGCCACTGCACTCACTACCTTCAGTATGACTCCAGCCAAATAGAAGGCATTTTCTACATCTTGATTGTCTTTGTCTGTGCCTGTATCYTTTTTTCCTTTTGTTCA
The DNA here is from genome assembly GCF_003343035.1 of Apteryx rowi. Classification (NCBI taxonomy): domain Eukaryota; kingdom Metazoa; phylum Chordata; class Aves; order Apterygiformes; family Apterygidae; genus Apteryx; species Apteryx rowi. Next base: position 223,940 of record NW_020448252.1, read on the forward strand.
TAAATTCAGCAAATCAAAATCACACTCCAGCAATATATGCCGTCAAAGATAGTGTTTTAGTCCTTGGAAGAWAAAAAGAGAGAAAACCAGTAGAAAGCATTTCTACAATTTACAGTAGATCACAGCGCAAACAGGTACAGCCAATAAGACATACGTGATCAAGACCTACCAAGTCACATTTGGAAACAACATGGCCACAGAAGGCTGATTAGGTTGGGTGGAGTCCTCTTCAGTGTCTTCACATCTAAAATGAACAAATACTCTAAAAATCATCTATGACCTTTTCTGTATGCATCAGAAAAATGCTGAGTAGAAATGAAATTAATTTTTAATTGTTTCATCCTGTCTGGAGACATGAGAAACATTGGAAACACTTAAAGGATTTTCTTCAGAATCATAAAATAGAAGATATTTCCTATTACTTCTTTCTGTACATGTGTGCAGTTGTTTGGKTTTTTTTAATTAAACTTTTAAATCTTGCAGAAACTGACGTGTAAGTCTCAACAGGCCAGGAAAAGTTTCTTCTCATCACTGGCAAGTGGGCAAGTGCATTTGTCAGACTGTGTTAAGTTTGTCTCCTTTAACTGAAGAAATAAATACAGAATCTGGAGTAGCTAGTATTCTAATGCCAACAAAGACATTATTTGTCTTCATCCTTACATGTGTGGAATCTCAATGTCTTTCAGGATATCTTTCTAGTTGATTCCTACCACTTTTGTACAAAACAAGATAGACTGCCTCCTCACAGTCACTAATCACCTTTTGTTTGATTTTTCTTTTTCTTCTTTTCTAATTTTTGATTTAAAAAATAAAAAAAGACTTTTTTTCCTCCTATCCTAAAAATTATGTCCCAGCCATCCTGTTCTCATGATTCCCTAATATATTCATTAATTTTTATCTAAAATTTATAAACCTACTCATCTCAAATAGGGGGAATACATTTTTAGTGACTCTATTCTATTCCAGCATCCTTTCATCCTTTCAATACTAGTAGGCTTTCTAGTAAAGAAATATGTAGCCTTTGGTGCTGCCAAATATCAGCCACACCCAGAAGCTGAAGTAGGCTGTAGATCACGCATGCTACAAAGACAGGGATCACAAACTATGGAGGAAAATGTTTTCCGTTGTTTCCYCTCTTACCAAATTCAGTGTCTAAGGAGTAACTAGGCTTTTCTTGAGGAAACTTTTCCATCTCCAGGTCCAAAGCTTCAAAACCCTCTAAAACTGTGTTTTTGAGTGCTCTGTAAAGCTGCTGAGAGAGGTAATGACTTAACAAGAGCTGAAGTGCCAGTGTTATGCAGGTGACACAGTTCCACCATTATATAAAACCTAAAACCCAGTGTTTCTCAGAAATCGCAGCACTTATCTGAAATCAATATTTGGCTGAAGAACAATTAATAGGCAGTACTAAATAAAAGTTAAAACAATGGTGTTAAGAGGAAGGAAAGACTTAAGAATTTGTCCTCTATCAGTCTGCACATGATGAAGTTGACTTGCAGCTTTTATATATGTTTGTCCGTCGTTTACAATTTGATCTGGCCACTGTGATGTCTTTTTCACAAAATGTTTTAAGAACTTCTCTGGAAAGGAATGATCTCAATAACTTCAGCCATTTTAAGTAAGAAGTGTAACCTAAACTAATTGTTTAGACCCCATGTACAGTCAGCAAGGAGGGGCAGTCACCTCCAGAGTACAACTGATGTCATTCACATCTCAACAACATTTCTCACAGTAGTCGAGATCCTGTATCGGAATTGTCTCTTCCATTGTACTGTTTCTTCTTTTCATTCAAAAATATGTTTCACTAGTTAAAAATACTGTGCTCTACAGCATGGAGGCTAAGTACACAGGTAACTATACCATAGCAATACATCACTATCTTTTTTTCCTATTGCACAATGCTTCTGGCTCATCCAGCTGCAGATTCTATCTGCTTTCTCTGTGGATTTACTTATTCATGATCCTCATTATCTAGCTGTCTCTTCAATATGTCATCTTCATTAGCAAACTCTTGAGTCTGTATCCTGATGGTGGCTGTCCTACTGCTAATACAACCCCAAATACTTTGCTCCTGCTTATTACTAGGTGAGCAGTATTTGGTGGCAGCTCATCTTTCATTATGATGGACAGGAGTGAAGTGTTCTGGGACACAACAATTACAGGCTTGTAAGGTGGAGAAGAAAACAAACTCAGAAAGTCTGTGACTGCCAGGTATTGTTGAAAATTTTGCTCTGGAGAAGGCAGGAAGGGGATGAATACAAAAAAACTGAGGAAAAACAATTGATGAATAGTGCAGGGAGTAGATGGAGAGGCAACATGCATCCCTCCAAGAAGAATTCTCTGTTGTTGCTGAATGAAGAATTTACAACACCTAATGCAAAACAAAACAAAACAAAACAAAACAAAAAAAACACAAACAAACTTTTGTCTCTTAATGTGTAAGAAATTAGCTTCACCTTAACCCCATCTTCTTTTCTTTTGAGATGTCCAGCTACTGCAAAATTAATAGTTCATTGCTATTTCCCTCTTCCTGTATTTTCTTGCTGCATAAATAATATTTACTGCATTTTTTTTGCTTTGTGAATTTTCTTGTTTCTAAATTAATTATTTATTAGCCATTAATTTGGAGAGCAAGATTAATATACACTACCATACATCATTTTATATTTCAACATAATTACTAAGAGTAATAATAATTTGTAATTCTGAATGATAAATCAGGAATACATTTTGCTTCACATACCTAATATTTCACATAGTTAAAATGATTACTTTGGATGGTTTTATATGTCTATATTTTTTTTTACTTTTTCAATAGTAGACTACTGGGATTGCTTTCCTACCTTACCCTTGGACTCCTGCTGTAAGATGAATTCCCATGTAAAGAATGTAAGTTTTGAAAAGCTGAACAAAGAGGAAAAAAATCACGGAAAAGAAGTGAAAACAAGAAGTTATTTTTTTGGCATTTTCAGAACTATATATATATATATATATATATTCACTTTTGAGACTAGTAAAATTTATAAACATAATAAAGATGGTTCACACAAGAAAGCAGCTCAATCTTGTGTTCGACAGCATTTACTATTTATTTTTCAGGAGTATACTAAATTGCCCTAAGAGAAATTTGTTCTGGTGTACTAACTACATTATTAAGGAAAAAAGTCTTGGCTATGAATTTAGTCATTTCAGATATTTGAAGTTAAAGCCCTGCTTTTTTAAATTGGATTTTTAATATGTGCATTGTGCCTTACACTGACCATCCTCCAATCCAGTGAAARCACATATGCTCAGCACCATGGAAAATTAGCCCACCTTTTTAGCTAGCCAGTTAAGAAAGTAGAGGTTCACCCATAGGTGGCATTATTTTGACATAAGTTTTTTTTTATAAAGTGTTGTTCCTGCTCTTCTGCTTTATCAGACAGAAGGAACAATGATCTGGTGGATCTTCATTTCCATGGATGGTTCCCCAGAAGAACCATACAGGGGAAATATAACTGATTTCCTGGTATGCACCAAGGCTCCTTTGAAGAGGTTTTATTAAACCTGGTGGGAATGTCCACTTTTTGTGTGAGCAATCATTTTCTGAAGCATTTATCTGTCTCTTTGTGCTAACACTTATTCATAAACTAAAGCTGACTGCAAACCTTGAAGAAAGGAATTGTTACTCAAAAATGAAATGTTTGCTCTATGGCAATATGGCTTGTGCAGAAATCTTTTTTTCTGAGAGGATGAAAAGAAAGATGTGATAAACTGGAGGGCTGCCACGATGGTGGCAGCTGGAGCCCTTAGCCTGTGAGGAGATGCTGAGGAAGCAGGACTTGTTCAGTCTGGAGAAGAGGCGGCATCAGGGGAACCTCACAGCAGCTTTCCAATCAAAGCAAAAGGAAACTTCTCAAGGTACCAGTGAAGATACAATAGCATATAATGCCTCATAGTATTTTTTTAAACTCCATTTTTTGAGTTTTACAAAAGACTTGAATGGGTCCAAATTTAGAGATTTTAATACTAAAAGGAAATGATTATAATATTGTTGAGAGAAATGTTCATATTTGTTTTTGTCACATGGAGGAAAAAAGAAAGAAACTAAAAAACAGGTAAACCGGGAAAAATAAATTCTGCTGTTGAAAATATGCTGAAAAATAAAACATTCAGTTTGTCAGTCAACTAAATCTGAAGATAAGTGATCTCATAATGTTCCTGCTTGCTATCCCTACATAATATTAACGTGAGCTGTAGCTTACTTTAAGAGTACAATTTATTTTTAATCAGTGGCTTAATCATGTGAGTTTCCCCACAGCGGTGTTTTCCATCTGCAATTACAGAATTTTCTGCCAACAGCATTGTCTACATTTTGACTACAGTTTCAGTTTCTCCATGAGATCACAAGAAAAACTCATTTCAGAAGTATTAAAAGTACACAGTTAGAAAGAACTAGGTCTGAGTAAATGGTTTGGAAAAAATCCAAATCTCATCACGCATGAAAAGCACAGAGCACAGACATAATGCAAGAAAATCATTTCTCATGCTATTTTACCCATATTGTGTGTCCAGATTTATCTGAATGCCAAACCCAAATGTTTTGGGTGATYGATCATTGTTTTATGAAGCCTCTAGATCTGGATTTGGCTTGCCTTCATGCAACTATGCAATGACACAAAATGTCATACCTGATGGATATGGCTTTGTGAAAAACACAGAAACAGCATTATGAAGCTTYTTCTCCTTCTATTTATGATTTTGATTCATTTGACATCAGTTTGAACCTTGTTGAAAGTAACAGAAAATCTAAGAAGGACTCTGGTCTTTGGAGGGGGACTTGGTGAAAAAGCAGCTTTATCAAGGAGCATCTTCCTTTATCTTCCCACCTCTCATTTTCTTGAACACACATCTAAGTTATAAGCCAATTGGAGATCTGATGGCCTCCTTGAGGCCCATTGCTAATTCAGGAGGACTAAAGTTTATACTGTGCCACAATGTTTGTCTGTGAATTCTCTTGCACAGTGGAGACAGTCTTAGCAGCACTTGATTTAAGCCATAACTTAATTCCTTGAGTATAGAATCCCACATTTTAAAACATATTAAGTTGTAATTTAAGACAAATAGCCCTATTTTTTCAAACATATTCACGGATTATATAACTATTAACTCATACATACAGTTTATATCTACTTTACTTGGAAAGTGCTTAGATACCAGGGTGACAAGCAATTTAGCAAACCATAAGATAGTTATTTAGTCATTAGTAGAGCTGGTAGGAAAACAGAAATTACCATCCCAAGAGAACTTCCTACATTTTGAATAACTGTCATTTCCCATCAGAACAAAAGTCAACATCTTAAAGCTTTTTTTTGAAATCAAAGGGCTTAAATATTTTGGTTTGGAAACACTGAAATAACCTTACAAAATCTTTTGTTTAGATAACACTAATTAGTCCACTGTAATAGAATATGAATTATTAAATTATATTWAAAAATAAAAATACAAAATATAAATTTTACAAATAGTTCTATTTTTATTTAATTATATTATTCATGCTTTTATTATTTTATTTATTTTATTATTATTATAAATCCTATAAATATAGACAATAAAAAGTCTTAAAATAAAATTCCAATATAAAAATATTAGCTATCATTAAAATATTACATATAAGTATTATAAGCATTAACATACACAGAGCAGTGTGTAAATCAATACCAGAAGCTTCATATTTTAAGTTGAATCTCATTTAGCTCCATGGAGTATTTTATTTTAGCTCACTGTTATTGAAATTAAAATCTCTTATTTTGACCTTCAACCATTTAGAATATCTTCCCTTAGAAATTTCATAGAAATTGAAACATTCTTGTCAAACTTTTTTGCATCACCAGAACATCATTTTTCAACTGAAACATGATCATTTTACATTTTCAACCAGTTTGATCTCTTTATTATTCTTTATCTTTTTCCTATTACTTGCTAAAAATAGCCAATCATGTTATCAGCCACATAACACACCAATAAAGCATTTTTAGTATGCATAATAGGTGTGGAGAAGGTATTAGAGCAAGTGGAAAGTAAAAACAGAAAGAAATATTACTATCCAAACATCACTTGTTTTATCTTCAACCAAAAGACATGTGCAATCCTTGAAACTATGGAATGGGGGTTGCAGCAGAGGCAGTATCATTTTAATGTTATTGTACAGGGCACTCACAGCATCTATCTAGAATATTATACACAATTCTGGTCATGTTCAAGGAATGTGAATTCTGGACTGGTTCTGAATATGATCAAGGGACCGGAAAACCTTTTATATGGGAAAGGGCTAAAATTGTTGCTTTTAGGCTAGTAAAACAGAAGTAGAAAGAGATCAGGTGGTTTTTGTCAGCATATACTAGGTTAAAAAACAAAAATAAACCCCCAAACTCAAAACCTATTTAAGCTGAAGAATAAATTTCAATACMATAAAAAGCAATGAATTGCAATTAATACATTTTGGCAAAGGCTCCTAATTCCCAGAGTTTCACTACTGCAGTGTGAATCTTGAGAAGATATGTGAATGAGGACACATTTTTAAGCTGTAGGTTCCTAAATTTGGGATGGGACTGTGCAGTACAGGTGCTTACAATAGCAAGGATAAGAACTAAATAATCCCCGGGCTGCTGGAAGGCACTGCAATAAGGACCTTGAGGTCCTTTTAAAGCCAGCTGTACCTCCAGCCTGGCCTGCAGGTTTTCTTTACGTGACAACCAGGGCAGAAGGGGCATCTCAGAAGGGGAGGGAAAGAGCTGCAGTGTATCTGCAGCCATTAACTTAAAAGCATTCCCAGATCCAGTAATACAAAGATAGCCATTAAATGCTTTCCGGTCCTATATGCTATGTTCTCACGTTGCTAAAGGCTGACATTTCAAGCATGCCAGCTGAGGGCTATTTTAAATGAACTCTTTAAGYGGCAATGTGGAAAGTTGAGAGGGCAGTCTGCTGTGTTGTTAACACCTCTGTTGTTAAAAGGTAGGGTTATATTTCTAATTGTGACTTTAATGGCCACTTCTTACTCTGTGTTTCTGCTCCCTGCGTGATCTCCAGTTATATCTGCTACTTTAATAACTATAGCAAATTTTTACCATGATCATTAGCATGGCAGAACGAATGCGCAGTGACAGGAACACTCCTGAATTCTTTCTTACTCATGTATCACCAGCAAATTTGTTACTTGTGTTCCTGTTTCTGAGTCCATAGCATTTAGAGAGAAAATACGATTTCCAGTTTCAGCTTGTTCTTATTTTAGCTCAGAAATCCTATTGAGCTGGCCAACATGCAAGCCCTCATAGCAACGGGCAAGAAAGCAGGAACTGCCAGGCTACCTCCCAAAGTCATAGATTTATTTTTTATTGTTTTACTTGATTAGAACTTAGGTTGAAAAGGGGGAAAATAGAAAGTCTCTCTCTCTCTCTCTCTTTTTTTTTTTTAAACCCTTTCCTAAAGAGAACAAAGGCACATCAAGTATTAAGGGGCATTTYTTTYYCCCCCCCCCCCCSTTTTTATAGTTGTATTGTTGTTAAGATTATTTGCTTTATTCAGTTTTCTTGTGCCTCTCAGTGTGCTCACTCTGAATTCAGAGCTTCATCCACTACTGTACAGATGGAAGGGACCATTATGATTATCTATTCCAACCACCTGTGTAACCGGCCATAAAATCTGAACCGTTAATTCATGCATCAAGTTCATATCTTCTGTCTGAGGGACAATATATCTTTTAGAAAGACATCCAGTTTTGATTTAAAGTCTAGATTCTCTCTGACTAATGTTTACAACTTTCTAAGCCATCTACCAGGCCTGAAAAGGGGCTGTAGGGAAATGGGATCTTGAGGTTCCTTCTCCATTGACTTTCATGACTGAGTTGATCATTTAAAATCGACTCCTCCAGTATTTTTTTCCAGTAGCCTAAAAAAAAAAAAAAAAGAGTATTTAATCATATTTTCTCCTTTCTATGGACAACATTTCAAAAAAAAATGTTCAAGGGCATGATTTGGAAAACAAAATCACTTGCAGGAACTTAATATTATCAAAAAAAAGAATCAGTGATGATGTCTGCTCAAAACAGAAAATGCATCATATTTTAAAATGATCAATTTCCATTGGAATTTCTGAAAACAAGTAAGCAAAAAAAAGACTGACTTTGCAATAAATTTCAGCTGCTACAGAGATGAAGCTTGGCTGAGGAATTACAAGGAAGAGCTGGTCAGACCCCCCCCCCCCCTTGATCTTTGTCCTGCTTCCATTGATTGGTAAATTGCATGAAGTAGATAAACACTTCCATCAATCACACAAAATCTTCCCACAAGATTGTACTTACATAGGTTTTGTGAATTATCAAAGGAAACATCTACTAACTTTGTGAAAGTGAATTTTTTTGGTGTTCATTAAAAGGCACAGCAGGGGCTTCTGAGCAGATTTCTGCTCTTCAGAGATAAAATAATTTACATTAAATGAAAAACAAACAAAAACTAAAAGAAACTAAATCAGCTTGAAAAAAAAAATAGTTTGCCTTATGATGAACCTTATTTTAGAAAATGTACTTCTTTCCAGATCAAAGGAAGAACAAAGCTTGCTTTCCTGCAGAGTAAAATAAAACATTTTACATTCAAGAGTCTTACTAAAGCTGTTCTGAAGAGAGAATCCTTTTTTGTCCCTAACTACAAATCTAAATGAATTACTGTATAGCCTTTTTCTTGACCTGTATAGGAAAAAGGGGGCACTTGGGGAGAGATTAGTCCTAGAAAATATTGCTAGAAAACACTCTGAGAGGTCATCCAGCCCATCCCTCCRTCTAAAGCAGGATCAACTATCAGTATCTCATTCCTGACGGATGCTTCCTCAATCTGATGTTAAATGCTTCCAAAGAGAGGAATTCTCCAAGATCGTTAGGAAATTTCTTCTAATGCTTCTCTGTCCTTACCATTACAAATTGTTTTCCTTATATTAGAGCTAAAATTCAGTTCCTACAGTTGCCTCTCCAGGTCCGCCTCCTCTGCCTGGCAGCACTGGCCATGCTGCTGGCCGCAGCATTTCAGCTAAGGCTCGAGCAGTGCTGAGTAAGCAGAAGGATTACTGGACATGTTTTGCGGAGGATGCTCTGCTTGTACATCGCAGTCTGATATTTGCTTTCTTTGTAACAACATGACACAGTTGACTCATGCTCAGTTAGCAATCCTCTGTAATTCCCAGATCATCCCTGCTTGGCCAGTTGTTTCCCATCTTATATTTGTGCAGCTGATGATTCGTACATAAGTGGAGTACTTTTCACTTGCCCTTTAATCTTATTATACTGGATCAAACTCAAATCATCAGATGTTGTAATCTGTGTTCTTTAATGATAGTTACTTGAAGAAATATTGCTGGGTGTGGATTAATTTGCTGTGGGAAGTTGTTTTCTGACATCAGATTTGCATTCCATTGCATCTGTATCAGCTTCTTCCTTTCCCTCCACTCAGTAGAGTTTGTCTTCTAAAGCAGTGAGTTCCACAGATCTGCTTATAATGAGTGGTGTATATCCTGTTAATTGACATTAGGCCATGAAAGTGCCTAAGAAGGTCTTTTTCATTTTTCTCCACTGTCATATGTTTAGGACATTCTTTGCTGTTCAACAGAAAGATAGTAACAGGCCTGAAGGATCTGGCAATCACACTATCGTTCAAAGCACTTTTAAAGTCATAAAATCAGATACAACTGCAGGACTGGGATCCTTGTCAGGAAGTATCTGGTATTCTTTTTAATCACAGCTACATCTCTTTCTGCTTTAAAAGTATTAATACTTGTGTATGCAGACTAGGTGAAAGAATCAAAAAGATTTTTTTTTGGTATATATATACATATATATATATATATATGTATAAAGAAATGTGCATATATGCTCAGTCAATGTTTTTAGCATAACCAGCTAGTTCTCGGAGTAGTTTTGATATTGACATGTGCTTTACATTGTACTGTGAAAAGCTCAAAGACTGTTGCTAAACTGGGCTTTATTAACAAAACAACAACAACAACAAAAAACCAAATACTGTTGCTTAGTAAATTTGAACTACTTTGTTTTCCAGCATATAAACAAATGCATTTTATATCAATTTATGCAATTAGTGTTARCATTACAAAAACATGCTAATATAAAATTTCTGGAAGACTGTAGGGGATACACGCAAATCCCAAGAGCTTATTTTAAATAATTATTAAAAAAATATAATTTCTTACTCTCTGCCAAAAATGTCAAGGTGCATCATTAAACTTAGTACAAGATCAAATCTTTGTGATGTGAAGAAAGTATGAATGTGAAGCAGGAGAATTAAGTGTTTTGCCAAGGATGGTGCTGCAGTTCAGAATTATTTACAAAATATCTAATTCAAAATAGTGAATTTCAGAGTTTCAGAGTTACATTTTGTAAACTGCACATCTGAGAAATAAGCTTTTTGATGCTTCACAATTGTGGGGCCAAAGTTAAACACAAGTCATTTCTCCAGTCATGAATACTTCTATTGATTTTAGACTTTGAGTAAAAGACAACTCAGCTGAGGTCACCAAGTTTCTAGTGTGGCAGCCACAGTGCAAGTGATTAAAACCCTGTCTCTCACCTTAAGTGTTCCAATTCAGCCTTGTGAAGTTTAACACCTCACCTCAAGTCTCAGCCAAGTCTCAAGGGACTTTGAATTGACATCGCAAACACACCTCCAAGTTTAACAAAGAAGCCAAAAAGACAAACAAGGAAAATAAATACTTATATGCCAGGAGGAGCTATTCCACAGAGATTCAATCCAAAGAAAAGCTGGAAGAAAACACTGCAAAAGCACATTTTTTTTTCTTTTTCATTCAAGGGCTGTAACGAGTACATACTCCTGCCATAGGAGGGCTCAAGAGTGTCCAGATAAAACACTCTCATCTTTTACCTTAATGAACTCTGAACTGACAAGTCTTTTATGACAAATTCTGTGTTCTAGCAGTAGCTTCAAAACTATATGAGATTTGGAGTCCCATTTAAAGCCATATCTGATCTGCCTTGCCTCTGTGACAAGTTCTCTCAGTTCTCATCTGGGTCACTAAATGGAGATCCCATGATAGGGAAAAGTGACATCCCATTCATCTTGCTTTGCATGATTGCTTCATCTGTCAGAAGAACCACATAACAATGTTAGTTTTATATACTCTCAAGAAATTCAGCCCCAAATTGGCTGCCAAAAGTGAAACAGGAACAGCACAGACATGAGAATAGAAAGATGAGGAAGCAAATTGAAAATTTAGGTGACTACAAGTAAAAAACAGAAGGGGGGGGTAAGGGTTTGTCTTGTTTCCTTTTTTAACCAGAAAGATGAATTGCTCTTCCCCTCCCCCCCCCATGCTAGTCAAAACCAGGCGCATGAAAAATCTCATAAAGTTTGAGGTCAGAAAGAATGATTCGATCATTTAATTTATCACCCCATCCCCCCAGGCTTTTATATCTCATCCAACACTCTTAAATTGAGCTCAGTGACCTTGGCTAAGATTAGGCATACTTAGAACACTTGATATGGGTCTCTATTTCAGAGAAAAGTGAAAAAAAGTAAAATACACCTGGAACAGATCTGACCACTTGCATGTAGAGATATGAAGAATTCTTCAGACCCCTGCAGATATCTGGCTGAGGTAGTGGGGGTATGTGATTTGACTATAATTTTTCTTTATTTGAAATGTCAGTGTGTTAGGAGTGTGTTGAGGACAATGCAGCTCTGCACTTCCCAAAGCACTTCAAAAAAGGCAGTGAACCACAGTTTTCAGAAAGTCACCAATCCCAGAGCTAGAAGACACCACCGGGCACTGTGCAGTATCAGCAGAGCTCAAACTCAGTGGAAGACAAATTAAGCTAAAAGTGGCTGTCAGTGGAAATTCATTAAAGGACGATGTTGCAAGTGGCACTCTACAGGTTCTGAAGCTCATGGGCTTTTCTACAGATAAAGTAAATACATAATTAATTCTAAAATGTGTGGATGACACAAATGAGCAAAGAAGTAAATCATGTCGAGTGTAAGGGAATCAAAGAATTATCAGGAGAATTTTTTAGGCTGGGTCCACTAAAATGTGTATTTTGTCTGAAAGTACTCCATTTTCACTAATGATCTTGTTATGGCAAGTGTGTTTATTTAGAAACTATGAATGCATTCCCACTGAACGGGGAAAGCTGTTACTCTGAAAAGGATTTAGGAATCCTGAAGCAGAAGCAACTCAGCACAAGCTCTCAGTGGCTGAAAGAGCAATGTGGTGTTTGGGTGTGTAAATTGTAGGAGTAAGACAACATTGTGTCTCCTTCTGTGTTGTTTGGCACATGCAGTTTTAAGGATAATGAGTGAAGTTCTGCTGAAGTTCTTCTTGAAAGGACCAGTCAAGATTTGAGAGTCTGTGGAAACAAAACAAAACAAAACAAAACAAAACAAAACAAAACCTCAAGAGCAGAAAAAATGCTTTACTATGAAAAATTTCAATCTGTTTAGTTTATCAAAAAGAAAACGGAGAGGTGTTTTGACTACAATGCATAAATACCTCAATGGAGAGAAAAAAAGAGAAGGTACTAAAATGTTCCCATACCTATTATTATTCATATATATTTGTGTTATTGTGCTAGTTGTGTGCCATCTAGAATAGAGTCATAGAAGAAACAAAGGAGATTGAAGCCATATCCAAAGACATATCCGAAGTAGATACTAGACAGCATTTTATTTTAACAGTAGAAGTGATAAACCATTATACTAAAATGTGAAAAAAATGGGAAAATCCTTTGACGGTTTCATCCTACCAACACTGCACAACCATTTGGAAGATATACTTTTAGTCAAATTCAAATTATGAGAATAAACAAAGTGGTAAAAATATCACAGTTTGCAATATACAGCATGTTGAACAAGAAATTCTTTTGGACCTTTCACTTTTACATCCTAAGTACATATCTATGAAAGAAAATTAATGAATTAAGAAGAAATTGAAAAAACTCATCATTTGTGCAACTAGTAAACATTTAATTATAGCCATTTTAACTCTTGTGGTGGTAGAGAGGAGAAGAGAGAGATGAGAGCAGGAAAGAAAAACCTCTTTCGCTATCAATCAAAACTGAATAGATTTTCAGCTGAAGGTATATGATTCTCTCGCCTGTTGCATTATGATAATGAAAWGAAGGAGAATTGATTTTATTTGCATTGCTTGAAGTACCTAATAGGCACTAAATTAAAACACTTCAGATTTTTGGCTACTTGGGTAAGATTTGACAACATTTCACCCTAGATGAAGTGTATGGTTTACTGTTAAACATTTAGGAGACCTCACACAACCCTTAATAAACGATGTGTTGCTTTAAGTAATGTTTAAATGATGTGCAAGTCAAATTAAAGATGGCATTTGTCATCCATACAAGTAAAGTGACTCATGCACATAATTAAAAAAAAAAAAAAAAAAAAAAGAAACCTTGCCATCACAGTCTTTTATTTGCTGCTTCATCATTATATAGCACATAAGTAAAGGAGGGTAGAACTGCTTAAACCCTGATGAAGTCTGAAACTAATAAACAGACTATAAGCCAAGTCTAGTCAACTGTAAATGCTTATTAAAGATGAGTTTAAAAGGGATTGTAAAGTTACTAGGCTAAAAGAGAACCAATAAAAAGAATAATAATTGAAAGGGATAGAAAAATGACAGGCTGCACTTTACTGTTAAAATAAATACACAGACGGGCTTCAAATTTCAAAAATTTATATTTGCAGCATTTTAGTATGCTTTCTACTCAGATTTACTCCAACCTACATCTCAGTGCAACTCTCCCTTACCTTTTGCCCATCACAGTATTCACTTCTACATAAAAAATTGCATAAAGCAGCTTCACTCTTTCGTATGAGCAGACATGTCACATTTTCACCCTATTCATATAAAGCCCAGTGGAAAAATTTTGCAATTGCTGCACAGTACCTAATATACCAAAATAAAATGGATAAATAAAACCAGCCCTGCCCACTTCTTTTGAAGATTATGAAACAGAATTTCAAAACAGAGCATCTGAGACCTATTTAGTTGGGATGAAGTGCAGGTAAAAGTGTAATCTTTCAGTAATCTGATTACAAGCTTCATAAATAGTGTGGCTAGGGGCCAGTCATCAAGATATAAAATACTAAATTGTTCCCAACTTTTTTCATATCAAGTCAAAATACTTGTGATCCCCAGATGACTGCTGATTCCAGCCCTGTATCTTTAGAAGGATGTGGTCTCTCCTAATGAACTCAATATGAACTCYGCTGCAGAAATGCTTGATTTCATTTCATGTTTTCCACTTGTCATTATAATGGTGATATCACAGTGTTGTGTAAGTCAAAAGGCAGCATTATTGTTACAGTTAGTGTCATTAAATATTAACAGTGGCTCATTTAAAGTTAGGTTTTAATACTGTCCAAATATTCCAAGTGTTTTTCCATACTGGTCTGGATTTCGAGGCTGATTTTTGTTTTTATTTATTTATTTATTTTTRTTTTTATTTATTGTGAGGCCTTACAGAACACACACATAAGCCATTTTTTTTTCTATTTTTAGTCATATCAGTATACTTCTAAGCATGTCATTTTGCCTGAACATAGATTTGTACAAACACTTTCGTGACAATGGACCTTTGCCCACTTTACAAATACTAGAAATGTGTGTTATGTATTGCATTGGATGTAGATTGGGGTGTAYGGTATTCGATAGTAAATAACAGTGAGTTGATTAAGGTCAGTAAACCATTTGAAGGATGTCAGAAATTGAGGTTAAAAAATAAATTTTAAGTTGATTCAAGGAAGAATTATTAAGGAATAACCAGAAGAAACAGAAAAGGGCATAATGTGGCATAATATCCATTAAAAAAAGAATAGACTAGATTATGAAATATGAGACTCAAAAAAACAGCTAGGGTCCAGCCCAAAACCTCACATCTGATCAAAAGAAAGGAAAGGAAATCCATATTCTGGAAGAAGGGAAGTGTAGGTCTACTTTATATTCTAGTGCCAAAGCTGAGGAAGTCCTACTGATCTCATTCCTTTCTCTGGTTTCTTCTGCTTGAAGGTTGTTTTGCACCTAGGACAGCACAGGGTTCCTCTTTTACCCCTATGAGAAAGGCCTCAGCTCAGAGTCAGTATCTGCACTACATGTTTATACCACAGAATTTTCTGTTTTTCCATGATTTTAGAAATGTACAGAGCAGTCACCTTCTCAGAGGGTTTGCCCCAATCTTTTTTTTTTTTTTTCCTTTTACTGGATAGAGCTCTGTTGGCAATTAGCAGCAGACAAAATGCCAGAATTTCAATGTCTATTACTTGGTTTACAGGCAAAACTGAATAAACAGATTCCTAGATGAAACAAAGATCCCAACATATGATGACTTTCAGCTAAAATGAGAGTTGTTTATTTGTTTGGATTTTGAGGGACTGGCAAGAAGAATACTGACTTTTCTGGTAGATTTTGCTGAGACTGTCATGAAAATGAATTTGTGCATTCGTTTCAATGTGTACCAAGGGCATGGGGAGTGACAAACAGGATTCTTTTAGTTATGCTAACATTATGAATAACAATACTTGTTAATCTAAGCTCAAAGCAAATTGCACTGAAGCTTGAAAATCAAAACTTATTGATAGTGAGAGTGAAGATACTATTTTATGTTCAATACAGAATGGTTGATTCTTAAAGGTTACCCCATAGCTTTGTTTTTATTTGTATTTTATTTTAATCTGTTTTGTACATTAATCATTCTGCAGTAGCTGAAGTGCAGAAGGCTGGTATAAAAACTTGTCTATAAGAGATTTTCCCTGATCTGGCATTTTATGGTAATATGTTGACCTGAAACTCCATAGCAATAACGCTGCTGAATGTTAAAGAAATTGCTTTCAAAGGTATAATGCCTCTAGGCAATTTGCTCAAGGGCTGTGTTTTCTCCTTGTATCTCTCAAAGGGGCCCTAGGTTCTTGAGAGCTACAGCTTGTCCCCCTCTGTATGGTATGCAGATGTATATATCATACCCAGGTATGATAAGAACGTAAATGCTAAATCACGCAGTTCAGAATGTTTATTGCATGTTTCCACCATTTTTAGGCACACTTTGCCTCTTGTCTTCCAGTTTGTCACCCTTAGGGTTAGCTATAATGCTTCAGTCTCTCGGTAGTTTCCAAAAGGTGACATTATTTGGGGTATTTTAAATGCCCTCCCCAAAATATTTATGTGCTTCTTTAAATGCAGAACACTTTTTACAATTTTGCAATTACTCTGTACAATTTAAATCTGAGGTGGAGATTATGATGAATTTAAGGTTTCATGTTTTCCATCAAGGCTTTAAAATGGAGCTTCATACCACTGAGTTGAGAGGGTTCCCACCTTCCAGGTGCTATTCTGAGCCTTTACTTTTGTCAATATTTTTGAAGTTATGCTGAGGAAAATGTTTTAAATTTTATGGTTCCCCATGCTTTGTCTCAAGATAAATAAGTATAGAGTTTTAGAGAGGATGGGAGAGGAAAAAGTTAGTAACAATTGTTATCTTCTTAATGCCCTAAAATATTTCTCAGAATGATATTCTGTGGGCATATGGACAGAACATGCTGATATAAGTATGCCTTTGTTAGCAATGGTTACCCAGAATGCTGTAATTCTTTTGTGTCTTCATCATCAGTTAATAATACGGCATGCTGATAAAACCCCACAACATCCTAGCCTGTATTTCATATATATGAAAGTTTGAAGCTTACAGGAAAATATTCTATATAAATTCATTGGTTATGCAATCTAGCACAGTGACAATTCTGGAAAGAATAGTCCTTTTTCTCTACAGAATCGGTACAGAACAAGCAGTGCGTACACAGATTTCATGCCAATGTTCCTTAGTCATGACCTCAGGTGGCCACTTCTTGAAAAAAGAAGGGATCTATGCTCTTTCAGCATTTTTTTCCTTTGCTGATACTGTTGCTGAAATGCCAGTTACTTTCCCAGAAATGAAGTGTCTTAAAAAACCCTACAATTTTAAAATATATCTGAAACTCTTGGGCCAAATTTGTCCTATGCCCAAAGCCAGTGAAGGCAAAGAAGCAAAGCAATCATACAGGGATGAATACAGTTCCTTATCTTTTTAGTAGATTATAGCTTTTTGTAAAAACACAGAGGCATACCATACAATCTTACATTACATTTTTGAATAATGTACACTTTATGTTTTCCATGGTAGTATCTTCAAACTCATTTGTAAGCGTAATAAATCAAATATTAGGAGACTGAACTATTGGCAAACATCCTATGACCACCCAGCCAAATTTTGTCATGCAAATCCAAACAAGCCAAATAGGATTTATTTCACACCCAGATAGGTCATTGTGGCTTTGTTCTTCAAGCAAAGAAAAGGGACAAGTTCCTTGATTTCCTGCATTCCATTTATTTTCTCAAGTTTCATTATAGGCTTTATTTGCATGTTACAAGTTGCATATTGTTAAGTTTGGCTTGTGCAATCTGATGAGTTCAATTTGTTCTGTGAACTGGACACAGCAGTCCAGTGTTTTTTTTGGTCTGAAGAAATTAGCATTTATTTAGGATCTGCTAGGATATGGTGAAATAAATAATGAATTCCATCTTCCTACTTTACTCTCTCCAGCTTGTAAATTAGAACAGCTTAAAGACTGCTCTGGTTTATTTTTGGTAAGCAAAACCTTGGGGGTGTTAAGAAGTCATGGATTTTTACAACACAAGCATTACAGTCATTCACTGCAGACTTTGAGGTCCATTTTCAACTTAGTAGGATGGAAACAGGTACTCCAGAAGTGAAGTTATTGGCAACAACTAAGACTCTTGATCAGATWAAACATACTAAGAGGAGGGTCACTGGTAATAAAAAAGCAAGTGGGATGTGGTACAGACATACAGAAAACAAATCCCTGCAGCCCACAGGCACATTTCTCTATTCCACATACTCACCGACGCCTGCAAAAAGAGTAAGCAAAAATGGATGCTCATTTTCTGATATCAGATGAGCTTTTACTCACTTTATATGAATGAAGTAACACAATTGTGAATGGAAATTTTTACCTTTGTTTTTTGATCTTCTGGATGTAAAGGCTAAGAACAATAGAAGCTATGCTGCAGATAACAGGTCAGACTACTGTCTTATCACCACTGCAAAGAAGTCTCTGTAGAAGATACCAGCAAACAAAGTAACAGAACTGAATCTTCATTTCTGTAGCACATAAAGATCTAGAACAATTATCCTTATCAAAAACTTTTTTCCTCTGAATCCTAGCCTAAGGCAACCATGCTGTTCTGCAGGGATGGAGTATGAAGGATTACATGACACAATCTTTTTCAGAATACTTGCRGCCAATATTCAGCTGATAAAACTGACCTGATGAGAGCAAATTTATTTTTTTTTATTTTAGCTTCCACCTTTTAAAGCTTTACTGGCTTACAGTTTATTAGACGTTTTTATTATCAAGTTGGCAAGAAGTATTAGTTGATAATTCATAATCTCTAACTCTTCACATTTTTATGATTCAGTTTTAGAATTTTTGTCATGCATCTGTTGGTTTTGTCTTCATTTCATAACTTCTGATACATTTTAATAGCTGTGCCTCTAGGTACTGATCATTATGTCTATTCTTTGTCTATTAAATAGGAGTTTAAAAACATCTATGTTCATATGACTTCATTATCTTGAAAATAACTTTCTGAAGGAGGTTACACATACCTACCTACACATCATAGTTTGTTTTGAACTCAAAACCAGACATGATTGTTATTAATGATATACTGAGTTGTTATACCTGGATGGAAAAAGTCAGCATACAGTTTTCTCTCTCGTTATGTATCTAAATTTCTAATATTTCCTTTTGACTGCTTTATACCCATATCTAGATGGACTAGATGATCTCCAGAGGTCCCTTCCAACCTCAGTGATTCTGTGATTCTGTGATCTCAGTTCTCAAACTTGGGTGCCCTCCWTTAGATATCTAAAACCACACTAAATATTAAGCTATAGTCAATTAGCTATGAAAACACAAACTCTTTGTTAATGGCATTCAGCTACATACYAGCTCTTATTTTGCTGTTTCTTTGGTCAAAATTCTGTCTGTGTGTGGGAAGCCTGTTTTGGAAAAAATCTCCTCCTACTGTTTTACTTACTTTCCCGTAATTGCTTATCCTTTGGCTTTGGGTCAAATCCTGGTCCCATTGAATCAGTGGGAGTGCTGCTAATGATGACATCAATGGCACCTAGATTTGGCATCTTTTTCGTGTATACGCTGTCTGATCAGCTCCACTCAAAAGGAACATGTGCTGAATCAAATGAGATGCCTGGCCAATTCAATCTGGGCAAAACCTTGACTTGGCTTTCCTGTTAGAAAGAGGGTGCTCCCCAGCAGCRTATGAGTCTGTAAGAAACGTTCACCAGATATTTTTGATTGGAGAATACACAGACCTCACTTAGGCTCAGCTGTGCAATGTCTGGCATGCAGTACCCCACTACTATCACTGAAATCAAAAGGAGCAGTAAAGGGAGTATTTTTTACAATCCCAGTGTGTCAGGAAAGACCTTCCTGCTACTGTTTACACAGCCAAGATAAACCTGGATTTTCCATCCAAGGTGTTGTCTGGTGTCCAGTTTAATTCAGAACATCTTTCTCTGATCTGACATAGTCTGACAGAGCAACATGCCAAATTTTAGTCTAGTTGAAGTCAATGGCAGTAATCCCATTGACATCAATACAACTACGATTCGGCACAGACAAGGTCTTGTGTTTGTTATGTTATCGTAGAGACGCTTAATTTTAAAAACAGATTGTTCTCTGTTTTTTACTGTGTAGTAAATAGTCTAAAATTGTCCAGAAGAACTGGACAAAGGAAGCAACCTTAAGGAAGCAACCTTTTCTACTTTCTTAAATATTTAGCAAAATTCTCATCATGAATCTCTGTGTATTTGCAGAAAACAAAGAATTCAGAGAGTTTTTAGGATCATTTTATGCAGACTGGTAATACATTAAGCTATCGTACAGTATGTATAGCAACAAAGTAGTATCATTCAGCAGAAGAAAGAACAGTCAAATAGGCTAACAGTTACTATACTGATACTTCAGGGTTGCCTTGTTTTTTGGGAAAATAAATAGTTGCAAAGGAGCAATGGATGTTATTCCTTTAATTTAATTTTAGGCATCACCAAGTCATCTAAATCTAAGATAGCAATCACAGACTCCTTTTATATAGTCAATGGAAGGATACTAACATCTCCAGAGGGTGATTTTAGATTTTTGCTTTAAAAGGGTATGTGTTCCCATCTGCAGGCACCTCTTTTTCTCCATGGTCTTTAAAGGGAATCAAGATGACCAGCATGGACTATACTTTTTAGATATCTGAAGGTATATGAGATGAATCCCATTCTATGAAGTTAATTAAAAGACCTTAGAAGAAGCAAGGCTGTCAGACCAGCGTCTTCATACACATTCCCTCGTCATCCTATGTTTTGAGGGGTTGTCTTCACCCCTGAAAAGAAAACAAGAAAACATACAAAAAAGTGTGTTTATTATATCCTCAGGGAAACTAGCATGAGTAAAATATGCACGCCTTTAAGACATGGCATTCCAGTTTCACTCTAAAGTAAACTTGTCCAAATCAGTTTCAGGCAGAGTAAAATGCTGACCTAAATGTGCGAACAAGTCCCTTAAACTTGCCATCTTTTCTGTGTCGGAGAGGGCTGACAGCTTTCCATGGTTGTGAGACTCTTTATTATTACCACTTTCATTTTAACATTCACTACCCCCTGCAGTAGGACAATTTCCTTTTGATTACACCTTTCAAAATGTCTGTATGAATATGGGATTCAAACAGATTTCCTAGGCAATTCACCCATCTCTCTCCTGTGGATGTTTACGTGATCTCAGGAAAATGCCTCTGCTGGAAGTGATTGATTTATGGCAGCACAAAGAGCTGCCTCTGGCATGTTAACTGGGGTGCCAGTCTCGGGCTCTGTCCTTTGGCCTTTAGCTAACCTCACTCTATTCACATGGACATATTACCATTCTGCTAGTCAGACTGGATTCTTTTAATGATTAGTTTTATAAATTGATAGATTCCAAGGCCAGAGGGGACAACTATGATGATCTAATCTGACTGCATAGCACAGGGTGAGAATTCAAATTGAAGCCCAGTGATTTTGCATGGGCACCCTCCGCCCCTCTTGCCCCGCAGAAGTCATTTGATTTCACAGTGCTCAGAGATCGTTGTCTGTGATTTTGTAATACAGCAAGAAGTTACGAACTTCTGCCATACACATTTCAGAAAATTCAGAACTCGGCAATGTATCTGCTGCTGAGGTATATAAACAACTTCTCCCCTGGTATTCTGATATGAACATTTATTTCAATATATCACAAACACTAAAATAACAATATTCCTCTGATTCAGCACTTGAGTTTTGTAAATTCTAATATGCAATTTTATTTATGACAGCCGAAATGATGAGGCTCCATCTGCTTAAACAAACATCCTTACTACTGAAATTACAGAAGGATAATCCTCAAAGGGCCCTATTACCAATCAGTCATGTCTTTACTTACTGATTATCTTATACTAAATCAGAGTAAGTTATGAAAAATACAGTCTAAGTAGAGAATTTATATTCCTTCAGCCAAAGGTGCTGTCTTCTTCCTTGCAGCTTAGAAATAAATATAATAACCCCCATGATTTTTACACCAAATCCTGGTCAGTTAAGAAAATTCTGAGTAAGTGTAAGTTTAGTGGAAAACCTCCATATTCACTGGCAAACAATGGAAAACAGAGCTTAACTATGTATTTCTCTCCCTATTTTATGAATCTCCATAATTAAGACAATATTGTGGTTAGGTACTTGTTCACCGGCTTTATGATTCTCCTTTGTTAAGTCTATAGCACTTTTAAAATGTTCATGTTCTATCATAGTAGAAGAAAAGAGTTTTTACAGTGTCTCATAACTTGCTATGAGGCTTGTGTCATTTTGAACTTCTTTATCAAACCTGGGCTGGAAGATCGTTCAAACCTACCTGTCATTTTAAATCCAAATTTTCAATCTTGGAATGCAGCTGACAGTGATGTTACTGTGGTCCTTTCCCTCAAATTGATGAATTAGTAATAAACTTTTATTTTTTACAAAATGTGCCCAGATGTTAGAGTGAAAGTGTTTGGTTCCTTTTATATGACTAGAAGTTGAACCATTTTTTAACATTGCACAGGATTAAAAAACAAAACAAAACAAAAGATAATCAGTGGATTTACATCTATTCACAGAAATTTGGAAGCAGCCAAATTGCTCAGGTTCTGTTGTCCTGTCCCTTATACAGCAAGAAAATGTTTTAGTTTTGTTTTCCACTAAATTCGACTATAGAGCATTTGCATGGTATTAAGACAAAGCAATATATCAGCAGAATCCATTCTTCCTTATGAAATATTAGTATATACATTGCTAATGTCTTCCTGAGGCCAGTATCTTGCCTTCCACCAACTACAGAACACCARTGCAGCAGAGAAAAGCCTGTGGTTTGTTTAATTTTGACTCATTCTTTTCCTACCATATTTCAGCTGGATCCAGACATACGTAGATGAAGGAATTGCAGGACAATGATGTAGACAATGTTGGAAAAATAGTGTTACAGTAAATGATTAAAAAATGAAGACTGCTCATTGAAAAACCAAAGAAAAAAATAAAATTAAACAATAAGGAGATTAAACAGCGGAGCTTAATATTGTACAACAACAGATGGAAGTTTTTGCCTATAATGTGAAGGAAATAAGGTAGCAAACCAATAATACCTTTAATATGTATCTGCATTTACTTATCATGCTACATGAAGCCAGCTTTATTGCTGATGGCCTGGGGATAAACATCTATGTTCTCTGAGCCAATATTACCTTTAGCATTTATATAAGAGATGAATTATGTGTAAAACTAGAGAGATTAGGGATTGCTGGGCATCTGCTTGTTTGGCCTTGAGTGTTTTCTTTATGATACACTTTTATTTGTTGATATTATTTCTAACTTTCTTTAATTAGCTTTTCAACAATATAACAGAGGTGTTTTAATTCTCCTTTTGTCTCTGGAAGAGATAAACATAATAAGAGAGAGAACAGAGCTAATAACAGTAGTTTAGCAGGCTGTTTTCTGTATTTGTGAAGCAGAATCCAAATATTTCTGAGATAAGAGCTGAAAAAGAATAGAGGTATGGTTGTGTGCGAGTGTGTGTGCGTGTGTGTGAGAGACAAAATTACAAGATAAATCATTACATGACACATTAACTGAGATGGTCTAGTTTATGTGTTTGTGTGCATGTAGCTGGATTATGGCATTATTTTGAACATACAGAAACTATAAGCAGGAAAACCTTTCTTGCTTTCTCCACAGTGTTGTGTTTCTATCAACCATTTTCAAATGCAAAATTGAAGTCAACACAGTTTGCTTAATAATAACTTTTAACATAGCATTCCCTCGTACGTGAAATCCTTCATGGCTGAAGACTTCAAATCATACTTCACTGATGTTCATGTTAATCTAGCAGGTCACACACAGAAGCACATTAAGAGAAGAAAAAAAAGCACCAGGGACAACAACCTGTAGCTATCTCTGTGCAATCACTTAGCATYCAGAAATCAGGGTTCAGACCCTCCAAAATTCATGTTGATGGCTTAGAAATCTGTGACTTAAGAAACTATTAATTTTGGCAGCTTTGGTTTACCCTTATCTTTATTATCTTACTTGCAAGTAAGATTATTTTCCCTGAAAACTCAATGACTATAATCTTGGTAGGGGAGACCAAAAGTATTTGTGGGGAGAAAGGAGTAGTTTGAGGGGGAAAAGGGTGATAGGAGTGCTAAGGAAAACAAGAATTCTCATTAGAAGATATTCAAGGGAATGATTGTGCTAAGTGGGAGACAGGAATTGCTGCAAAAATATTTTGAAGAAGCTGTTGGGAACAGCAGTTAGAGGGGAGAAAGAATAATGCTAACCCGTGGGAGTCCTTCCCAAAGCTTCCCTCACTGTGCTTACCTCCCCATGATCCCAGTTTTGCCAACGCTCAGGAATCTCTCACAAACAATATGATTTTAGAGGGAGGGAAAAAAAAAGAAAAAAAGAAAAAAAGAAAAATTAGCCTCTTAGAAGAACAAGTCCTGAGACTGACTGTTCTCATCCAGAAGGTAGGCAAAAGGGCTGCTGAACAAACTGGCAACTGAATTAACCATTTCTCTCATTATTACAGCACATTGGCAAGGAGGGAGGAAAGAGGAAGGAGAGTTTTTCAGGTCTTTTGCTTCTGTTTTCTCCCTCTCCTGGAAAATGGGAAGAGCCACAGGAAAAGCAGGGATGAAGTTACAGGGAGGCAGAGCTATCTGAAAAATGTCACTATGCGGTCTCAAAGGTTTCATGAGCAGTGGGGATGTGAATTCTGGAAAACAAAATAGATTTGGTGGTTGAGACAGAATAAACTATCCAAAAAAGGATATGGACAGACATGATGGGCTAAGGAAAAATATAAACATTCTTTCTCTTCAAAAGGGCTAAAATGACCTTTCTTAATATCGGTGGAAAAGTAGATAGTCTATTTGTCTCATGCACATGCATAAGCCCAGAATTTATTCAAAGACAGCTAAAATGGGATATTAGAGAGATCTAGTATCTCTCTAAGAAATTACTTATGTAACCAAACTCATCCTCTGTCATCCTTGAAGGTTCATACTACTGTTTTCTCCTCTTTTTTCCTCACTCCAACGGGCAAAAGAAGCTGATCTTTACCCCTCAAACCTGTTGAGACTTCTTGAAGAAACCTTGCAAGGGAATTCTAGTGTCAGTAATACACTTTCCACGAGGACTAACTCTCCCCAGTGTTTTCAAATCTGACATTTAGAGCTACGTGCAAATTATTTGTGACTGAGCAAATTAGCTAATTAAATAATTGGCTTAGGGCTTCATAAAATTTGGCTGCTATGGAAATGAGGCTCTCTGATATCTTACAAGCTACATCTAAGCATTAAAAGTACTTCATGTCTCTACTCCAGCTGAAATTGCACTAGTAGCAGATTTGTTTTTAAAATGGTTGYTTATAGAGCTGTTCTTGCATGGTTTCCAAATCAATGTACAGTGGGATACTTCTCCTGAGATGCAAATAACACCGCAGTTTACCGTCCTCATGCTATAACTTTACAGAAAAATTTCAGTTGGAGTTTAAAATACTTAGCACCGTTCTCAGGTATTTGATTTTTTAAATTGAGATTTGAGCTTCTAGATAATGAAGAACCAAAAAAGTAAGGAGGCAATTTTATTTGGAATGATAGCGGATAAAGATAAACCCATTCCATCTATCCCAAAATATATGACTAAAGTAAGAGTATGTAAAATGGATTGATAAGTAAGTTTAGAACAATTCAAGGTGATTTCACTTCACATAGCCCTTCAGTCACCTGCACCAGACAATTCATTACTTCACTAAGTTATGAAGATAAGTACCACTGCTTTAAACAAAAAGGATATGGGTATTTTTATACATAATAAGACAGAATGGTTAAATACCACATTGGAATCAGAAACACATCAGAAATCAATCAGAATTTTTTTGTTTGTTCTTCTTTTTTCTTCTTTTCTTCTTGTTTCTTCTTTTTTCTCTCACCTGGCACTTACACTTGGTACTGTTACTGTCATTGATATAGGTAAGAAACGGCCTGCATATATAAAAGTATTTTGCTGTTGTTGAGATCCTCAGAACTTCAGTCCAGAATAATTTCCATGTTTCTTCATGTCTGCTATTGTGCATGCACATCACCACCTATTCCCTGCTACCACTGAACTTGTCAGATCCTTTGCATACGCTCACTAAATTTCTCAGATTGATATGTATGTATGAACTAAGGTTACCTGTTTTCCAAGCTGCAGCTACCTCTTACAGCTTAGAATATGGCAGAGAAGACAAGCAACCATACACATCTTTCTGGGGAAATATACTCTCTATTTTTAATATGTTTTTGTCTGTTCCAAGATATTTTTATACCTGTGAACCTGCAATATGGGAGCTGAGGCACTGCACAAATAAATTATGTTATGAATTGATTGTTTTAAGTTGTTTCAATAATATTTTGGCTTTTGATCACTGAGCAGCTACAATATCTAGCATTCTCCCATATTTCCCTTTCTTGGTACGAGTCATAAAATTATGGATACAATATCGTAAACACAGTAGTGCTGGGCATTTTAGATTTCCTCACTTATTTTGACTGAACAGTCAAAACTTTCTCTGTCTCCTGCAGTGCTGAACTTAATAGTGGGAAAGTAGGAAGAGTTTGAAATGAGATGGAGCCCTATCCAATGTTCCACTGAATCACAGAGACAGCTGAATCTTTGATTTTTGTGAAAAAGGGACGAGATAAAAGATTTATGTATGGTTGGAAAATACAGAATCTTTCAGGACTGATAACTGAAATTAACTTTTCTTGGCTGCATAGGAAGTATTTCATGAAAAACAATAGCTTGCTTGCTTGCTTGCTTGCTTGCTTTCTCTCTCTCTCTCTTTCTCTCTTTTTCTCTTTCTCTCTTTCTCTCTTCTTTTTGAGGATATGCTTGTTGCCCAGTAAAAACAACCTGTGCCATCACTAGTAAAAGGCTTTGAGAGCTGTATTGACCTGACACTGCAGGGTCTCAGCAGTTATCTGGGCTTGTCTTGGCCTAAGCTGGTTTTAGCTTCTATTAGCTGTTATAACAATTGTCTAGTGGTCAAGTAACTACTTGAATACTGTTTAGTTTGTTCTCTCTTAGCTCCGTAAATGCCATGTATTGTAAAGGTTTGACAAACCCAGGCAGTTGCTGTATAACAAACAGTAGCTCTTTATGTTAGTTCTTTATCATTAACTGAGACTATTRTGCAGTTTTCAAACTTCATTGGTGAGCCAATGAAAAGAATACCAACATTAAGAAAACATGTAAAAATAAGCAGATGCCAAGGCTGGGAAAAAGGGATCCCAAATATCAGTGGTGATGCATTCTGGATACAAGGTGCTGGCCACTCGTGATCGTCTGCATTTTTGTTGACGAAGGCTGACACTGTTGACCCAGAGAAACACTGAGAGGGCTACCAAAGAAAGGGGGTAGGCACTAAGAATTTTATGTATAACAATTTAACTGGATTATTAAGGTATGACTATAAAATAACTAGATAATCTGGACTATAATTGTTGGTATCATTGCAATTGGAACAATAATAACCATTTGTGGTTATTTTGATTAGACAGCTAAGGCTTTAATTATACTAACAATAAATTCTTGCCTGCATATATGATGTCTTCCCTTTTGCCTTTAACAAGGTTTTGAGTGTAACAAACTGCAGAACTCTAGGGAAGAACATCTGATTTTCTTAGTAAGTATTAACTTTGTGGGAAGTAAAACTATGTTCTTACTTTTGATTAAATGCTAACCCTTTCACAGTGACCTTTTCAAATAGTAGTTGCTTAGTTATTCACAAGTATAAAGCCTTTTGGTCTAGCTACACTCCCACAGTCATGATTACTTTCCCCCCCCCCCAGAAGACTAGTTTCTCTACTGCCTCAAACATTTATAAAATATAAAATTTATATATGAAAAATAGCTACTTTCAGTCCATATTGTTCACTTGAAAACCCTACCTACCTTCTTTCAGGCTACAGCAAGATAATAGAATGCTTTACCTTTGGGGAATAAACAATCTAATAGTGTTGTAAGTTGTAAAATGAGTCTAGAATAACTGTTTCTCACTAAGCACATTTATATATATTGATTTATCATGCATAAATTTTAATACAACAAGAAAGTTAAGATTTGTCAATTTGCATAGCAGTACTGGCTGGAATCCAATCTATTGATTTCAGGAATCACTTCACCAGTATTTGAGGAATGTGTCCCTAGCATGGTGATAAGGAGAGATGCAATCCAATAGGTCTAAAATAACTGCCTATATTCCCTATACAGTCACTATCCATAGGTACCAGTAAAGACCTGAAGAGGAAGATCTAGTATACCCAAATTATTTGCCTCCCTCTCCGTACTGATCATCAAAAGAGATTATTTGCTTTCAACCGGTAAATTAATCCACACGTGCTAGTGACCAAAACTCAATAACTTTTGTGAGGTAAATGTTATATATCTTTTACTGAAGTTTCAAGGCTGTTTTGGGGATCTGCTTGGCAGTTTAGGGAGACTGAACACTTTCTGCTCATCTAGGGTATGGAACTGAGTGAGGCATTTCAGTTAGCTCTGTGTGTGTGCGTGGGGGGGGGGAATAAAATAAAAAAGTAGCAGTCTTCCTGAACTAGTTCAGTTCATTTAATGCAAATAACTGACCCACCATTGAACCCAGACTGTGTCGATTCTGGATAGAGCTCTGTGCCATTCTTCAGTCATTTGATCAATGGTTGTGGTACTGAATAGCTTGAAGTAAATAAATCAGCCCTTTTAATGTAGGCTTTCCCTTTTAAAAATTTATTCCAAGCATCCCAAACGATGTTTACCAGCTGGGTTTAGTACAAAATATTAGGTTGTTTGTTATTAGGATGACATATTACRTCTTCCTTGTATATAAGATCGCATAAAAGACAGATAAAGTTGAGGACATTAATGTGAAATTTCATATCYGTTTTGTGACTAACATACAGAAAAAAGCTTTCTAGACAAAAACATAACAGAGAACAGAGTTTGCCACTTCAGCAGCAGCAGAGAGAATAACCTCCTTTCATGAGAACAAGCCATTACTCATGGCTTCCATTTAAATACATAGTGTAAGAGCAGTGAATTACCCAGTTTGGATTAAGGCTGTGTATGTAATGCACAAAATCTTCTTTAATTCTCATTTGCTCCATTTTAACCCTACCCCCCAATATTGCTCCATATGTGAATACATTTCAGGACAGCAGGGAGAAATGGAGATAACATTAAGCATCTTTAGAGAGACTAGGACTGATGGTGTTTTTAATTATTTTGCTAAAATCATTGAAGCCATTACCTCATAATAAAAAGTGCTGAATGGTCACCTTTACTCAACCTTTCTCACCACTTATCATCAAAAAAGCATAATGAGCAACAGCTGTTTCTGCTGTGCCATGTATTTAGCTACACTCCCTAAGTGAGCGTTTTAGTTCACCAACGTTCATTTCTCCATAAGTCCATAATTACAAAACCAAAGTTAATCTGCAAAACATTAGTATCTATTTTTAAGACAGATGAAGGGAGGCTTTTAGTTTTCATTATGATAATTTACATTTCTTGTTTGGCTTTCTCTTTCTTTCTTTTTTGTCTTATGGCRAGATTCCACTCCCACAGCTTTGCTCTTTTTAATTTCCAACCTTATTACAATTCTTTCAGTCTCCTCCATGCTTTTAAAGTTAGAAATCTACAATTTTATGTGTTCGCTAGCTTTGCATCTTTACATTTCTACTTTTGTTTTCTTTGATTTTTTTTTATTTTTTTGTATTTTTTTCCCCTTGATTTCTGAGACAGTGGCAGTGTCTGGGTGAAATGATAAACAAAGTCTAGAGAACACACATAAAAGTCAAGGAAACTTTTACATTAGAAAACTTTAGAGAAGGAGAGACTATTCTATAATAATGTGTAATGAATATAGTAAGTGAAATGCTTTCAGTCTACAGGGATAGAAGGTCCTGTTGAGGTTGAGGTTTATTAGGGAAATCTTTTYTTTTTATTAAGAATTATTTTGAGTTCAGGCTAAATTTTGCAGGGATGGTTTTACTTATTCAAACTTTGGCCAGGATTAGGCTTCCTAAATTCATGTTAAATATTCATACTTCCCTTATGCATAGGTACCTAAACAAGGTGATTTCAGTTCCCCATCCTCAGCTATCAGCCTAATTTTTAGATGTTCCTGTGACTAACTTTGGCAGTTTGGGTTATGTCCTCTCTCTTACTGGAAAAAGAAAGATGTAAGTTTTTGGCCCATTTTGGCATAAGTCTTCAAAACTATTAGTCAGATGCACTAAAGATCTTTATCTTAAAAAGCTGGACCTGACTTAGACTCCCAAAGAACCTCAGAGACTGTGTCCTGACTACGCAATAGAGACACGTCATTGTGCATCTTGCTGTCCTGGTCCAGACAGGGAATCTCAGAGAAGTGCACAGTTGCTTTCTCTCTTTCAGCCCATGTGTTTGGGTTTCCCTTCCCTTGAAGCAGAGGCAGACAGTGTGATCTCGGTGTATCTAATTCCATGTCAAGAGCCTGGCCATGGCTCAGACTAGACAGCTAATCCTCTATATTACAGAACAGTTAGATCCTTTAGATCCTTTAGATGCTTTTTTTTTTTTTTTTTAGCCTGGTCTTTCACTAAATCTC
Source organism: Apteryx rowi (assembly GCF_003343035.1). Taxonomy (NCBI): domain Eukaryota; kingdom Metazoa; phylum Chordata; class Aves; order Apterygiformes; family Apterygidae; genus Apteryx; species Apteryx rowi. The sequence continues at coordinate 254,299 of NW_020448252.1, forward strand.
TTTACTCAAGGAAAAAGCTAATGGACACTTTTGCATTATTCCTCAAGTAAAATTAGTTTTTTTTGTTTTTTTGTTTTTTCATTCTTGCATATACTGGTCTCTTTCCAAATGCAAAAATAATGTTGTCAAAGAAATCATTGTGAATCTTGAAAAAAAAAAAGTGTTCTTTAAAATATTGACCTATTCAAGATCTTGTCTTTTCTTTTCTTATTCCATTTTATTTTCTTTCTCTATGCTTTTTTCTCTGCTCTCCTCTGCTCTGCTCTTCTCCTTTTGTTTTGTTTCATTTCATTTATTTCTCCTTAGAGAAGGAAGGTTTCTAGTAAAACAGCACTTAAAAGGCAGTTCTTTCTAGTCTCCAAAAGCACTATGGGAAAAATGGAAATAATGCAGATTTTTGGAAGTGTGGATCAGATGAACATTCCTGGACCAACATTTTGTTGTACGTAGTTTGAATAGTAGCTTTGGGATACATCACATAACAGTAATCAGTTCTGTCACTAAATTTCTGGAAAGAATCTTTCAGGTATCTGCCAAATAGTTGTTCCTTGCAAAAACTTCTTTTGAAAGTGCAATAAATTATTAGAGTTAGTGTTACATAGTTTTTTGACTGTGCTCAACATTTATTTCTATTCAAACTAAAATACAGCTCTGTGAGCTTTATATAATATTCTGTCCCATTTGAAAGAAAAAACAGTATCATTTGTAGGCAGTCTAAAAAAGGCTTATTCTATTACTTAAAGCGATTGACAAATCGGATGCTTTATGTCTGTAGTGAGCTCCTTTGCCAGTCTTTATGTTGCCTCAATGACTGTGAAAACTTCCATCCTGGCTTTTCAGACACAGTGGAAAGAARGACTGTTAAGACACTGACCTCTGACTGGGATGGAGAGGATTACTTTTCAGATGTGCCACAAGTTTCTAAGTGACTTTGGGCCAGAACTTTTATATTTGTAAGGCTTAAACCCATATCTGTGCAACTGGAAAGAACATTTCCCTTCCAAACAGAAGAGTCATGGTAACAAGTCATTGTGTAGCACACGCACTCACCAGTGATAGCGATATATCAAGTTGTAATGAAATAAGATTTTGTTCGTTAGCTTTACAGTTTAGTCTGATGTAGGAGCATGACAGTGATCTTTTAGGTGGTGATCCTGTAGGAAAACTTGACATCTTTCTGAAGCACGTACATGAACTGAGAAATAGCCGAATGCTGACCCCCTGAAAGTCAATAAGAATGTTGGTAATTTCAGTGACATCCTGGACCAGGYTCCACTCAGTTTATTTTTTAAGGAATGTGGAACAACTATGGTTGTTTAGTTATTTACTAGTATGCAGTGGTGCGTAATATGCTCTGATTTCATCAATTTTACTTCACAGGGTCAGAAAATGAAGGCTCTTGTTCATTGGCAGAAAAAAAAGAAAAAAATGTTTCTATAGTTATTTTTCACACTGTTGACTTCCCTGACACTGAATTACTGGTACTTTCTTCAGCATTTCTGGGATAAAGTGTAGAAATATCTTCATGGTTAAACGCTTCTATTGATTTTTTTGATATACTGCATCACAATGTTTATTTTCCTCATGGAGCATGCTTAGACCTTTAAAGAATACCATCATCAGCCAGATCCCCCTGTCTAGACCGGGAGGATAATCCATTCTTTGTATGACTATTTAGATTTTTCAGCTGAAAATGTTCTAACTTTCATCATGGCTAATCCACTACTAATCCTTAGAAACCTTTTGCCATGAAGCTGACAGGGGGAGACACAAAACTAATGAATGTATTACTCGTCATATACACACTGTATATTAATTTCACCTTTCTTACCTTTCTTTTTGGAGAACAGCTAGCCTCTCCAAAGATGGGCTCATGTTTCTGGCTCTTCATTATGGCAAAGAATTGCAAGGTAAACAAAGTTAATTGTCTTATTTTCATGCTGCAGGACAGAAAAGGTGAAAATTCTGCTGCTCACACTGCAGGTGAAATATAAAAACTATCTTACAGACTTAAGTCAGTTTGGGGCAAAACGATGGGGATTCTTAAACAATTTGAAAATAGATAAATTTGAAAACTGTCTGTTCAGTTTTTGCTGCATAGAAGTCAAAAAGATAGCTCTGAATGGTGAAAGCTTGTGATTCTCTACACTCTTAATGTAAAAAAAAAAACTGTTTGGCATCTCTTAACCTTCTTTATTGTATGAAAAATGTATTGTTTGTTTTCACAAACACAATTCTTCTGACCTTGACATGTTCAAAATAAAAAAGGACATGCTAGATGGTTTTGTTTAGGTTTCCTTTGTTTGCTTTTTTTTATTTTTGTTTTTCAGAAAAATGTCTGTATTATGAAGCAGAGCTGAGCAGAGAGAATTCAAACTTATGCATGCAACACGTACATGAATTGTATGAACTAAACAATAACATTATCATTACAGTTCAAGAGCATACAACCATTTTCATGGAATATATWTTTTTTAACTTCCCCAGCTATAGTGACTTTTTTTAACACTTCAGCGTACATAAACTGGAACACATTGTGAGATTGGCTCATCTACAGTGCAAGTGTGCATTCCAGTTTGATTAACTTAAATACTTGTGACCTCARGCTTTGGGTGTGGAAAAATGGAAGACACTGGAAGCAAAAAAAACAAACAAAAAACAAATTTCTCTTCTTCTAAGAGAAAGAAAACAAAAAAACGTTAAATTGAGTTGGTCAGATGCATGTGGATATCTGAAAAAATGGTATTGGTAAGAAATTTCTTGTCTCTATTAATAAGCATTTATAACAGTTTCTCAGCAAGCATCATACAAGATGATTTTGTAAAGGAGTACAGAAAACAGAACTTGAGCATGGACAGAAAAATATCTGTATCAATTTATTAAGGAAATTATATTTCACAATGGCTTTTGGCTGGGACCATTTATACATTGAGAATTCTTTTCAGCTGTCCAAATCTCCAGCCTGTGGGAAACCTAAAAGGTCTCATGGAATTGGTTAGACTGTCATTGCAGAATATAACACCAACATCCCTTAATAACAAAATGGTTTATTTTTACAAGCATGGATGCTTTTCATTTTGTAGCACAGCAGTTGGTAGATGAAGCATGGTGACAGTGGTCAAGCTGGTGAGACCCTTCCCTTCATGGAAAAAACAGCAGAAAAAACAAGAGCAAATAGAGTCTTTAGGGACTCATACCAATAACAATGTAGGTTTTCCAGACAAGAAACTGCACCTATGCCTAGAAGCAATGAATGTAAGAACTAAAACTCTTCATAGAACTTCCCATGGGAAGTAAAGAGGAAAGGGAAGAATTGAGTAAAGATAAAACTCTGAAACACTGAAGCAGCTAATAAAGGTATTTAAAGAGCATTTCTCTCCCTGAAATCACTTGAAAGAGATAGTGATTATTATTATTATTAATTATTATTATTATTAAAATGAGGAAACAAAACCCAAAATTAGCTACTGAGACTTCAGATTTAGAACCCTAGAATCCACCTGTATTCTGAAGACAGAATTAATGTAGGGACATCTGATACCACTGGGACAGGAGATCTAGCACTAAGTAAAGCATGCAAATAACAAGAGCATCTAAACTAAAAAAGAATAACACAAGAACAATAATGCAGACAAGCACACAGGCTGCCAATGAGAATCAGGAAGAACAAGACAGAAAGCACAAGAAAACAGAAAGCTTGATCCACAGTAGAAAGCAGCATGAATTATGCAAAAAAAAAGAAAAGTTGTGGACAGTAATACAGGTATGTGTGTGTGTATATATATATATATATATATATATATGGTTTTTTTAGAACAGTGAAAATGAAGCCATTGTATGTTCAAATACTACAGCTACCCAGGTAGACACAGTGACCAATGGAATTAATTCGGTGAGCCACGGAATTGACAGTCTTGTTTTCTATCTTATGTACCCCACATATTTTCACTGTAATAGCCTGTATCCCTCCCAAGTCTTCACCACAGTTTGTTTTGTTTCTCCTTTCCTACTCTGTATCTGCGTAGACCAAAAAAAAAAAAAAAATCTTCTCCATGTTTCAAAGTACCCTCTTTCACTCAGTCTGTGTTTTCCCTAAAAGTTCTAGAAGTTTACAGCATTTTCCCTATCTCTCTCCCATGTCTCTCACTGCTAACATGTGCTGCCTGGTCCACAGATGCGTGCTCATTGGAGAGACCCAACAAGTCTGATCGAAAATTAGTGTTGTAGCGTGTCCCTTAGTGAATAGCTCTATTCTGTTTTGGAGCCCATTTTAAAGGAATTTGTGGGAAAATGCTTACCTCTGAGAATATTTAATCCTCTGCCAGATTTTGCCAAACTTATTATGGGGAGACAGGCAGATGGGGGGGRAAAAAAAAGATAGACAATACTTTCACATAAACCTTTGAAGAAATTCATCTAAAAAGCAATATATTCAGGGACTGAAAACTTCCTGTGAAGAGGAGGATATTTACAGTGTGACTTGAGCAGATCCAAGAACATTGAGCTGCTTGCAGAGCACTGCCAGCAATTCAACAACCACACTTGCAACTATGCTATCAGAGAAATGGTCAATTTGATTGTAGCTGAATTGTGGAGCCAATTTCATTACAACCTCAGCCATGCTGCTGAGGAGCAATATTGGATTGGGGAAGTGTGAATAAGCATTAATGATGTACAATAAAACCATTGTGAGGCCAATATAAACAAATGCAAGCAGTAGATAAGGAATAAGAAATGATATTGCATCAAATTTATAACAGTTAACATACATAATTATCATGCCATACTTAACAGAAAACTTGAATGATAAGCAGAAGGCATCAAGCTGAGCTATTATGAAGTCTCTTACGGAGTTGATCAGAACCAAATCAAAGCATCAAATAATCCAACCATTTGATAATCATACAAAGCAATGGCAGAAAACAAGAGCCTGTATTGCTGTAGGATATGTCATGGCTGAAAAAATGTCTTTTTCAAACTGTGAGCAAAGATAGATCAAAGTGATGAGGTTTATAAGGAATACTGTGGACCCACAGATTAACAGCAGCTGATAGAGACAAGGCAAAAACAGACCACAAGTCCCATATCAATGAGGATAACCTAGATAAGATAAAGAGGATTGACCTAGGGTACCAGCACACTTGAAAAATATAGATGCTTAAGTGCAGATAGAAGTAACAGGTATCTGTTTAATTGGTCTAATGAGACTAATGAAAATCCTAATGTCGTCTATCTTGTGTTAAAAGTCTTGTGTCAAAGTTCTAAAAGGCAGTTCCACTTACATCGGTATGCTAAAAGGTTTGTTTCGGCTCTCAAACAGATTTGGTAGATTCCATCGTTCATGTAAGCAGATACTTATTCATTATATTCAAGGTGAATTTTGGTCACAGGGAACATTATAGTATAACTTTGAGACTTCCCTCATGATARTTCTTTTTAGAAGCTGCTGGTACAGTGGGAAAAAAAGGAGAAGGAAAAGGAAAATATATGAGGTGAAACACACAAATATATCATTTTGTTTTTACAAATGATGAAAAAAATAGGTATAATAATAAGATATGGTTTAATATTAAGGCAATTTCCCTAATCCTTTGTATAATCATCAGTATTTCCCTCTCCAATGAGGAGATATAGGAATAACTCTGAAGACTCTCCCAAAGTAAAAACAGGTAACCTGAAAGGCTTCAATATTATTTATTCAAAGCCTGCAAAAATATCTTACTCTGGGTCCATGCTGCTATACTATTGAAAAAAAAAATTGTAGTGAATCATGTATTTGGGCCAGTTCAGCCCTCAGAAACACGCATGAATTTTCTTACGTCAGTGGGAAAGGCATGTGAGTGTGTGAAGAAAGAATTTGGCCTCTCTGGCTACAAGTTAACAAAAGAATTGGTCTTGAAGCCAAGGTACACCATACAATGGCTTTATTATGCTATAGAACTGCTGCCCTACTTTAAATAGAACTGTGATTTTTAAATGGGACCTTTTATTCACACATTTCATCTTTTCTATTGTTTTGAGAAAAAAGATGATCTATTATTAGGATGTACAACCAAACTCATTCATCATAAATGGTTGTGTCTTAGAAACCCTTGGAATAGAGATACTTTGTCCTGGGTTATGACTATAATTTTCCTAAAGGATTGAGAAATCAATGTATTTCTTGTTTAAAAAACAAAACTGGAAATAACTGATGGTGTGTCGTCAACCTAGGGAACAAACAGAAAGTAAAACATCAAATTAAAAATCACTAGAAAAATAAAAAGTAAAAGAGGAAACCTGCAAGGACCATCATTTTGTGCAAGACACTGCAGTTGGATTATTTTAAGATGAAAATGAACAGCAGTAAATAAGAAGTAATAAGACAAGGCTGACAATGAACAATCAAATGTAGGAAATGTCTTGAGCAGTACAGTTTTAAAATTATTTTTAATGCAATGAACAATATTTAATGGGAGAAAAACTTTACATCTTACTACTTTTGTCAAGATTTTCTAATGAAGATGCCATTATTATGATGTTTTTCATTTCCCTCCCCTTCAYTGTTTTTACTGTTTTCTTATTTTCTGCAGTTGGTGATTACTGAACTGTGGCATTCTGTTCCTCAAATGCATTCTTTAAACTGTTAGCTAAAGGGGAAAGGTACTTCTATTTCTCTCTCTGCTGTTGCATACCGAAAGGAAGCTAAAATGCAACCTAAACTTTCACATAAACTATGTCAGTGCTCCTGTGGTAGCCCATTTTGAAGTCTTCAGTTTTAGGTAAAATATCTAAGAGATTATGTAGAAGTTCCTAAGCATTATGTTCCATTTGTTACAGTTCCTGTCATATTTGGTAGAGGGGAATTTTTATGTGTTTGTTTTTATTGTGTACTAAATATAGATAGTAAAGTCGCTAATCAATTATCTTGCCAATGCTATTTTGAGAGCTGGATCTCAATATGGAAGTGCATTTCTTTTTATGCTTTCTGAACCAATTCACTAGGTCGTCATTTAGTTATACACAGGCAAACATTTATAAATATACTTTCACTTCTGTTAAGTGAATTAAGTACCTAAAATCAGGGTAATGATCATGATGATGATACCCACTATCAGTCTTGTTGTGGTTTGTATTACACACTAATACATCTGCTACATCTAGCAGATATAGAATGCATAATGACATTTTTACTTTTTAATTTCTTAACAATATAAAGATACTAAGGTGATCTGCCCTTAGTATCACTCTGTGGGGTGCATGCATCATATAGTCTTCTCACACATCCCCTACCTTGAAATCCTATTCACAAAGCGGGGTTTCTAAAACTGAAAAATGTTAAATCTACTAGATGAGCTTTTTCAAAGGACTATCTCATCAAGAACTGAAAAAAACCAACAATAACAAACAACAAAAAACACCTTTTACACTCAAGTTTACCTAACCACTCCATTTTTATTCATTTGGGTATTTTTACGAGACGATAAGTTGACTAAAATACAATGTCACCCTGAGTCATCCCGCTTGGGTCAGATGCCCGCTTTTCAGGCACTGAAACACCAAAGTGAAGTGTGAGAAAATAATCTTTAGCAAATATTAACTTAACGATCCAATAAGGTGGAAACTTCCAGTAATTCCACTGATGCCACATTATTTGTCATTATATTTGTGCTGCCACACTCTTTCATTCAATTTCCTCTTCCCCCCACCTTTTTTGTGGAAAGCACCATAAAAATGAGATTTGCACAGAGATTTGAAATGCAACTCCCTGAGAAATAAACAAGACAAGTGGCAAAGGTTGTGACAGAAAGGATGGAGTACCATAATTTGGTTACTCAGTACTAGAAATCTGATGTAACATCATAGCAAAGTTTTTTGTTTTTTTTAATAATGCACAGAAATTGCATCCTTACTTAGCTAATATCTTATAGTGGTGCAGAAAATGGTTGAATAAAGGAAGGTCTTGAACTCAAAAGGTCTTTAACTCATATTCCACTGAAAAAAGTGACATTCTGCAGAAGCTGGCATGTGAGATATTGAGATTGATATCTGTGGTGGCATGTGTGAGAGAGAATCAGAGATAAGGTCCAAGAAATAGAAAGATTGGCTAGAGAAAGGACTTGGAGAKCTGGATCAGAAAGATGAATTTGATACAGTGATGTTTCAAATGGTTCAAGAGCTACAAAAAGAAGAGGATTTAGGTGCTCCTAAGTAAGATTACTCAAAAGCAGAAAGATCCCTGAAACAGTCTGGCTAAGAATTTTTTCCTGATTTAGGTCACAAACAGAGTTACACTCARTTTTGTCTTTTATATTTTATGAATACCTTGTTGTGTTTTTGTAGCTTAGCTTTTTAATAAGATTGGCTTGCAACTCTACCCAGAAGTAAGAATAGTGTTTAACTGTCTTCAGCTCTGTGACTTGTCCTTTTTGGATGGCTTTTCCACAAGTTCAAATTCCCATTTTCAGAACTGTAAGGGTCATTGGAATAGTCAGCCTCCTCAAAACACAAGAACAGTACATCCTGATGTTTAGGAAATGAAGCAGGTATGACGAGAGGCCAGCTTTTCTGAATGGGGAACTCTAGACTGTGTTCAGATGCAAAAAAGGAAGCATATTTAATGTAAAAGCAGGGAGAGGATGCCTGGGAGGAATATGGAAGGATTGCCCATGCAAGCAGTCATGGAATTAGGGAAAGCCAAAGTTCAGCTGCAGCTGAAATTGTGAAGGGTCTGTGAAAGGCAGTAAGGAGGGTTTCTGTAAGTACATCACTAGGAAAAGGAAGACCAAGGATAATGTGGGCCTGCTGCTGCATGGATTGGGCAACTTAATAATGAGGGTAATGGAAAAAGTTGAGATATTTGATACTTTGCCTCAGTTTCTGCTAGCAAGAGCTGCTCTCAGGTCTCCCAGGTTCCTGTGCTCAGCAGCAGTTTAGGGAAGAGAAATAATAACAACAAATGAAGACAATCAGGTTAGGGATTCTTAAGTAAACTGGGCATACACAAGTCCTTGGGGATGGATAGGATGTATTCAAGGGTGCTGAGGAAGCTGACTGGGAAGCTGTCTTTGAAAAGTTGTRGCTACTGAGCAGAAGTCTTGATGAGCTGGAAAATGCATGTGTCAAAACCATCTTCAAAAAGGGCACTAGGAAGATTTAGAAGACTACAGGTGGGTCAGCCTAATATCATTCCCTGAGAAAGTTATGGACCAAATCCTCCTAGAACCCATTCCAGGCACATGAAGTACAAGAAGAAGGCTGGAAACAGCCAGCTTGTGTTTATCAAGGGCAAATCATGCCTGACTGGTCTGGCCTTGATGAAAAAATGCTCGATTCTGTTGACGAGGAGAGAACAGCGGATGTCATTTACCTTGGCTTTAGCAAAGCATTTGACATGTTTTGCTATTGCATCTTGGTAGCCAAACTAAGGAAGTATAGACTGGATGCATGGATTCCAAGGCAGGGGAAAAACTAGCTGTACTCAAAGGGTAGTGGTCAACTGTTCCAAGTCTAACTGGGAGCCAGTTGTGAGTGGTGTCCCTGGGATCAGTCATGGGGTTGATACTGTCTATCATCTTCTGTGGCACCTGTGCTACAGAAAAGGAGGCATTTCAGTGAATTCTCCCAAGATACCAAACTGGGGGGAGCAGCCAGTGACCTGGAGGGCAGGGCCTCAGAGGSAGGCCTTCAGAGGGATCGTGATGAGCTGGAGAAATGGGCTGACAGAAACTTCATGAAGTTCAGCAAAGGCAAATACAAATTCCTGCACTTGTGACAGAATAACACCTTGCAGCTGAACAAGCTGYGGGATAATTATCTATCAGCTTTGCAATAAAGGATCTAGGATCCACTAGACAACAGTCTGAACATGAGCCAGCAATGTGTCCTTGTGGTGATGAAGGCTAACCACATTCTGAGTTGTATTAGCATAGCCAACAGTTTGAAGGAATTGATTATTCCCCTCTTCCCAACTCTAATGAGGCCATATCTGAAATACTGTGACCAGTTTTGGTCTTGCCTTAGTAAGAGAATGACAAAATGGACAGAGCCCAGCTAAGGGTGCTAAGGTGGTTAGGGGACTGGAGCACATGATATGTGACTTGAAGCTGAGGGAGCCTGGAGCAGAAAATGCAGGCAGGGGGTAGGGGAAGGGATTTTACTTGCTGTATTATTTACCTAAAGGATGGCTACAGAGAAGTCAAAGTGAGAGTCTTTTGTGGAGGAGCATAACAAAAGGCCAACAATCAGAAGTTGCTGCAAGGGACAAGCCGACAGAATATAATGGAAATTTGTGACAGTGAAGGTGGTTAAGCACTAGAACAGGTTACCCAGACAGGTGTGGAATCTCCCTTCTTTCAATGCTCAACTGGGCAAGACCCTGACCAGCCTGATTTAACATCAATGTTGGACCTGCTTTGAGTAGGAGGTTGGCCTGCTCAGATGTCCTCCAGAGGTCCCTTCTGTGCTGAAAGGTCTGTCCCCAGATTCCCTAAAGTTTAACTGATTTACTGTGTAATTTTCAGATGCAATGCTCAGTAGATATTTATCAGAAAGTGGTATGACCAATAAGTGGCATGACCACTAACCAATAAGAATCACTGATCCCCTATTCACTATGCGAGGAAGAGTGAGGAACAGTCTCTGGCTTGTGCACTTTGTGTTAACTGTGAGAAGTTGTAAACAGCAAACAATGTGTAATAATGGGTGAACATATGGGAGCTGCTTGTTAGATCTCCATGTCCTCATTCTACTGTGCCCTTCACCCTCTTTAGACATTTACACCAGTACAAAATATGCAGAAAAGGCTCATAGAACATAATATTAACATTTTACAGTTCCTTAGTGAAGTAAGTGGCTATCCACTAAAGTGCATCCCAGAGATTACGATTCTCTGTTATGTCAGTTTTATGTTGGCACGATGTTGTTTACTTCAGCAAATTTTCTTACCCTTACCATTTGGTGTAAAGGAGCGAGGAATCAAATGTGTCTTATTAGAGATGGTTGTTAGGCATACAGATATGTATATTCATCACCAGTCTCATAGAATTACCATAGAAAAGAAGTTAATTTCAAAACTTTCCATAATAAAGCCTTATCCCATTGGAAAACAACAGATATGCAAAGAGATGAATCCTTTTATGTTTAAACAGAAAAAAAAAATAGAAAGAAGCTGAAACAAAGTTATGCCTCCCAAAGTCAATGTGAATTCTCCTGTTTACCGCAGTGAGAGAAAAATGGGCTCTAGAGTAGTCTGCATAGCTTCATAATATGAAAAGCGACACAGAGGTCCTTTTTTAAGGAATTTATTTCATTTTACTGATCAGTAGCTCACTCCCTAATGGCTTTTCTCAGTCTTCATAAAAAGCTTCACATCTTTTGGTCAGAAAGATAAATTACTTAGATGGCAAGAGTTCAAAAAAAAAATGAGCTACTTGACCTAGTGTCAAGCTACTGTCTTGCTGTTTTTCTTTTCCCCTTTAATGATGCTAGCATGTCATTCTCATAGTGAAATGTGATAAAAGTATTTCTGAAGGCAATGTTACTCTGTTACTCAGTGTTTTGAAACCTAGATGGTGCATTAGACAAATAATGACTCAACTAGACACTAAACTTGCACCTTCTGACTTCTACCCAGAAAATCTAGCTGGCAAGTTATAGTGGTACTAGCTASAGAAATCTTTTTTTTCTTCTTCTTCTTAAAAACAAAGGGGCCTCCAAGAAGTCCAAGGCTGTTTCAACATTGTGTCAGTCCAGTTTTATGTTTGTCCACTAGATCACACTTGTTGCTGGTGTCACAGTTACACATACAGCAGCACCACTGTGAACACCAGAGTTTCTAGGCCTACTACTGTGCACTCTTTGCCACCGCAGTGTTGCAACATAAGGACCCTTTGGGGCACACCAGCTGGAGTCATGTGGCACTTAGGGGCATGGCATATGCTACCCAGTTTGCCCTCTGTGCTTAATTTCCCTCTATTAAGAGAGACAGTTGGTAAGTGCCAAAGTAGAGCCTGAGGATACATCAACATATAGGCAATGCGACTGACTAGGACTAGGATTCAGGAGGTAGCACACCAAAAAAACTGTAGGTATGCACACAGAGGTGCCACTGGTCATAACCATGGTGAACATGAGTAGATGTCAGGAGTTGCTGGAGAGGATTTAAGAACTTTTTCTTCCCAGTCATTTCCTTGCAGCCCCTGAGAAGTAACTCAAGGACTACTGCACAGTAATGGACCAAAAGTAGAAAACCCTGATATACACTGTTGAAAACATAGCTTCACCTACACAGATTCTAATGTAGGATAATAATAAGAATAAGATGACTAATGAAACCATGTTCCTGGTCTTTTTATCTTCCTGGCCCAGTTCCTTAGCTTATCTAAACTGCCATAATTAGAAGGCTGTCTATGCAGCTGTTCTAGTTAACACCTTCTCAGATCTGGTGCTTTCCTAGTTAGTGTTAAAAGGTGTGAATTTCCTCTCAGTTACACTTCTGCAAGGAAGAATATCTCTGCTGAAATCAGAGATATAAGGGAAGCAAGATTCAAATTTAGTGGCTTAGGACCTCATTCTTTTCTGCCTGGCATCTTGTGTAGTTTTTCAAAGACATTTAAAGAAATTACGGAACGGTACATTTTGCCTTGATAATACTTTATACCAACTTTACACAGTAGTAAGTGATTACAGCAAAAAGCTTGGGTCTGAGTTACATTAAAACCACTTTATTTTTTTGCTGTGAAAAGTGGACTTGAAAGATATATAAAACATAATTACACTACCTAAATAGTGTAAAGGYACTCCACTGTAATGCTGGGTGAGGCTTAAGATACAAGGCCATGGAGAATGAAACTCTTTTAGCTAAAGAAGTTTGCAGTAGCCCTGAGCACTCCGACTAGAAACCTCCATTAATGTTTTAGTAAGGCTTAAAAGCTTCATTTTCTGTGGGGAARACTTATTATAGCATTAAAAATACTCAGATAGGCTTTTCACAGTGAAAATGAAGTTTTAATACTCCAAAAATTGCCATGGGGACTTYCTGTTTTTGAGTAGGACTTCCAGCACAGCTACCTAGTGTTGCTTTAAACAAGTTTTTTTAAAAACATTTAAAAAATGGAAATATAACAAACTGTATTTTCTGTTTAGTTGGGAAAAGCATTAATTAAGGAATTTTAAGGTAATATAAGTCAACTGGAAGTTTCTGTAGGTATGACTTTTTTTCAGTTCTGTTAAAACTATATTGATCTCAGAGGGTGTTAGGTATTTACAACTGAGCTGGTCTCCTGTACTCCAGTGGAGAAAAAAAGGCATTTTTAGGGTGTGATTCATCTGACCTATTTTAGACATCTATTTTATGATTAAATGAATTGCGTCCCAAAACTTTCCAGTTTTCTCTATTGACTSTAAAGGCTTTTTGAGGTGATCCCACTGTATATATCTGTATTTGGCCAGATGAATCTTCTCATCTTAGAGACTGACATCAACAACAGCTCAAGTTTAAACAAGTTTCACTGCACTATCATCAGAAGACATGGAAGCCAATTAAAATCTTACTTGGACAACCTGCATGTACCCTTCTCTCCATTCCAGAGTATTCCAAGGTTTCTAGAGCCAAAAACTGGGTTTTTTTATTATTATTATTTACTTCTGTGTCCAGCAGTAAACAAGTCTTCATCTCAGCATTTTTTTTCTCTGCAGAGATATGTCTATATATCTTTCTTATATCCTCAAAATGGAAATAGAGAAATGTATACATAAAAGGATTTATGATGCATCAACATCTATAGGTAAATTTTATGCATTGCTGAACTTTAAGCGTCTAGACTTCTATCAGTGTGAGGAGAAGCTGTAAATTGACTGAGGTTATAAGACCACTCATCAGATTGACAAAAAAATCACATCTCTAATGGTAGACCTCAAGTAGGTAATGAGGAGTGAAGCCTTGCTGAGTCTAAACAAAATTTAAATCATCCTTAGTTTCTGCATATTAGATTAATATTTTTCTCTATTTTTAGCATTTTATTTCCTCTTCCATCACTTGTTTCTTACTAAATTATTTTTTTCTTTCTTTTTGAGGAAGCAGTCTTGCCAAAGAATCATTTCATCACTGGAGAGTGGCAATGCCAACTGTCATAGATGCACTCTGCCAGTAACTTAATTTTGATTTGGTAGCATTTTATTCCCTATTTGTGGTGATATAAGTTACCACCTGTGATAGGAGGTAAAAAGAGAGGGGAATCAGGTCTCTTGGGAAAGAGATTAGAAGTCTTTTTATGATGAGAGGTAACTGGCAATATTAATGCTTATTTATGAAAGGAGAGGAAATCTAACAAATACCAACTTGCTACAGGAAATAAATAAATAAAAATAAAAATACAAGAAAAAAGAAAAAAAGGAGGTTATTCTATGAGCCAGACTCAGCTCTTGGATGGAGATTGTCTTGGCAAAGGAAATGAGGGAAAGCAAAGGTAGCTTTATGACACCTTTGTATCTGGATGCTATTCTGCTCTTTGGCRCCGTTGCCATAGCCTTATCCTCCCTTTTGTCCTCACTAGCAAATCAAGAAGGAGAAGACAAAACAAGGGAGAAGGAAAGCCATAAAAGAGGTTACTTTCACCTCTGTTGATGAAAAATTTTGAGGTATAATTTTCATACTAAGTTTGTAAAAAAACCCTACTTTTCCTCGGTCGTATTTTATCAGTTTTTCATGTTTTCATACTGAAGGAGATAGCGATCCTGAACTGTCCTAAAATACGAAAAATAACAAAGAAGAAGGAAAAAAAGAAACTCTACAAATCATTCCTCAACATAAATATGGACATAGTCACCCCAGAGTTACAAGAGAAGCTTACAGAACATATACTGGGTGAGCTGTCAGTATTAGAGCAAGATGAAACTCTCTCTCTAACAGAAGTAGGTTACGGTAAAGGTGCAATAATAAGAATTTTTACAGGATTCTTTTATATATTAAAAATAGTCTGAGTGGGGTGTATTAAACTCAGCAGTTTATTACATGATTTAAATTCATAATATTTTATTTTTATTATTGAAAAGGAGAGATGGGATACATGTTTTGTGATATAAGCATAAGAATGTAAGTGTGCATAAGAATGTAAGTTCTCCGTTGAGTAATTTTACCAGTTAGCTCCTGTTTGTTCTACATCCTCTTGTCTCAGTGGATATTAAATATAAGTCTAGATGTGTAGTGGACATGCTTAAATTCTGTGAGAGTATATGTGTAGAAGTACATATATGCACAGTAATACTTAAAAGATAACTTTCACTGAAAATTCTAAAACTTTTTGCAATCATTAAAAAGTAAAATTGTATAATAGCAACTGAAATAGAGGACAGAATAGGACTGAATAGAGCAGAGACTGAAATATTACTGACATTGTATTGTAAGTGGAAACTTGAAGATGAAAGGCTTCATCATGAAGGGTCTCAGAAGGTATTCTTTGGATAAAGAGAGAGTGATGTTTTGGCAACCAAATCTTGCTAAATACCTAGTAGGAGGAGCGAAAACTTCACTCGCCTTCTTCTATCTTACTAGTAGGACAGAAACATTACCAGTAATTCTGACTGTTACAGACAGCTTTGACTAATTATACTAAGAAAACTTAGACAAAGACAAACTCACTATTAGTTTCAACAGATGCAATTTAATTTACTTCAAAAATATTTTACCTTGTTGCACCAGTGCTAATTAAACGTTACTTAAATCAGGACCTGGGGCTCTCGTCAAGCAGTTGATAACAGTGGAATTAAAGAAATAACCCCAGTTGCCTTTAATAATGGCTTTTTGATTGTTGATAGGAACTACAGCATTCCATCTGACTGCCAACAAGGAGTGCATCCATTACACATCTGGGTTCCCAGTATTCTGGAATCAATGAAGGAGAAAAGCACAGCTACAAAGCAACTCTCTGTCTCACATATGATTGTCTGGCACTGTGGAGTTGCACAGGAGAAATCTCCCAACACAGAAGTTCATTCAGCTTTGAAAAGAGTGATTAGAAATTCTGAAAGAGAACAAATGTAAATGTCCACAATTGACCAAGCCGTTCTGGTTCTCTCTGTAGTCGGTGTAGAGCACTCAGGGCACAAGTAATTTCATACTAAAGTTGACATCTACTGTACATCAAACAAGTCATGTCCTAGAACTATCCGGGTTCCCACTTAAATAATGTGACTAGTTCAGAATTCAGTTCAGATTAGTCCCATCTTAAATGTCAGTGATGTCCCTGATGAATACTCTGATTGCTGTTAGCAGTTCTGCAGGTCATAGCTCAGGTGCACCAGCAGACTTGTGCAAAAGGGTGGGGCAATGAAATAATGAATGAAATGCAAACACAGGTCCACATGTGGACAGTGTGTGGTGGGGTCAGGGTATTACAATAAGACTTAGATTAGTATTCCTTTCTGTGATAGAAGTTACTTTATTACAATAATACATAAGGGGGGAAATAGCCTTTTTGTCTAAACTCACCCCTAACTTTGAAAGTAAAGAAGACTCTCTTAACCTAGATAAAGAATTACATAGCAGAGCATTTTTATAAACCCCTATTTACAGTATGTTTAAGATGGGCGGTTATCTTTTCATTATTTGATAAAACCTTACAGACTGATAAGTATAAACTCAATACTTGATAAATTGCTAGAACAATTAATAAAGCAGATAATTTGTAAGCACCTGGAGGAAAATAACTTGTAAATAGTAGGCATCATGGGCTCATCAAAAACAAATCATGCTGAACTAACCTCATTTCTTTCACTGATAGGATAACAAGCTTAGTGGATAAAGGAAATGCTGTGGACATAGCATGTCTTGATTTTAATAAAGAATTTGATACAGTTCCACATGACATTCTCACAGGGAAACTAGAGAAATGTTGATTAAATGCAATCACTGCTAAATAAATACACTGCTACAGAAAACAAAAACAAAAACACCACACAGTAATTATTAATAGTTCAATGTCAGTTTAGGAAAAAGTATCAAGTATGGTCTACAGAGTCAGGAGTCCAATTCTGGGTCATTCTGGGTCATGAGTCCAATTTTACTTAATATTTTCGCTGTGTGTTTGGAAAACAAAGTGGAAAGCATGCTAATCAAAAAAGCAGAAGACATAAAATTGGAACAAGTTACATTTCCTTGGATACCTATAAACGATGTCACAAAGCTTTTAAAACAAAACAAAAATGAGATATACACCAAGTACTGCAAAAGCTTTATCCACTCTTTGTACTGTCAGCAGTGTCATAAGACAGAAAGTTGTTTTTCCCTGCATTGGTTTGCTCAAGATGGTTCACTTCCCCACTTAGCAATCTTCCACACCATTTGAGATTATTTCACATAMAAAACTTGGGTCAGATTAGAAACTCAGAGGGCTTTTTGTGGAGCAGTAAGCTAATATACACATCAAAGTAGATCCTAGGATCTAATCAGATCAGGATCAACTGCCTTTCTTAATCCTTCTTATGCTTCAAGAGCTTTCTGTGATCTAACATCATTTTTGGGCAGCTTGTATGGTACAGATCCACTTGTTTTTCTGACCTAATGAGTGTACAGTGTATAATGAATATTGCTAGAAATGGGGGTTGGTCCCAAAAGCCTGAAATGTTTGATTTTAATCTTTAGTTACATCGATCAAATTTTAATCTTTAGTAGTAGTAAAAAGAAAGGCCTGGTCCATGATTTACTAAATATAAATCAGCTATCTGATAATATCACAAAACTGCAAATACTATGAAGCTGTGTTATATGTACAATAAGCAAGGTAATTAGCCAGCTCTGCTTGACATTGATCAGGCTTCAGAGGGAGTATTGCAGTCAGTTTGGGGTTCTGCTTTAAAAAAAGAAAAAAAACAAAAAAGAGAATTGAAAAGATCAGAGGAAGCAACAACAAGTGGTAGGAGGTTTAGAAAATAAACTCTGTAGGGAAAGGTAAAGAAAAAAATGGCATTCTCAGTTTACAGAAAGAGAGAGAAAAGAGACATGACAAATATTATCTAGAAAAATATAAAGAATTATCAGGAGGACAGAGGCCAATTATTCTTATTAATCAATACAGATAAAAGAAAAACTAATGGGCAAAATCATCAACAGGGAAAAATTAGAATAAATGTTAGAAAAAGTGGTGTATCCAGAGTTTTAGTCTTCCATTATATACATGCAACTACACTGAATGCCAGGATCTCCATGGGCATGAACAGTATCACTGGAAAAGACTTTGCCTATGAATATAGTACAGAGAGGCACAGAACAAATGACCCYAAATTTGTGGAAGGCCACCAACACAATGCCCTTACTAGTCCTATACATATTCAAAGGGCTACACAGATGTAAAGGGTCTTTTTACACCAGATGGCAATTTCCCCCTGAGGAGCAGTAGTAATTTCAAAAGGTTTCTTTCCTGAGTAAATACTAAATGAAGGTAGCATAATTTGTCCCTCAGGAAGAGAATGTCTCAACAGAAATGCTGGGTTAAGGAAATAATATCATCATCCTTCTCTTACAATATGGAGAATCAGAGTCCCATTGATATTCTGAATTAACAACAGATTTGGGGGTATTTCTGATACTTAGTGTTAAAGTTGACATCTGTAGGCCAGATTAGACTCTCTTAGCTTCAGGTATCCGAGACATCTAACATAGGTGTTTAATCCCTTTATGCTCTCCTTATAGTCAATCTTTGCAAATTTTTTGTGAGGAAGAGTCCTAATTAAAGGTCCTAATTCTTTCAATTATTTTGCAGAGGGGTTGTGAGAGGGAAGGGATATTTTAACTTTGACACAGTCTTTTTAACCACATTTTTTTTCTTTATAGCCAATGTTTGAGGCGAGCAGGAAAGACAGGAGGAAAAATGTGCACTTGTACTTGTGTGCAAATGATTAAGTGATGATGTTATTCTGAGACAGAAAAGAGTGCATGGGAGAAGATTAAATGCTCAGTGAATGACAGAGAAGAAGGACTAGCAATGAAGAAAGAAGAACAGGTGAAAAGAAAAGACAGAAAAATCTAAAAGAAGTAAAAGGTGGGAGGGTTAGAATAAAGGCATAATGGAAACAGTAAGTTAGAAACAGGGAAAAAGGGACGGGAAAGAAAGTAAAAATATCAAAAATTGAAATGCTGGAAGGAAGCTCAAGTTTWTTCAGGTCGGTAGTAAATACATGTGCACATATAGTTTTGATAAGTTAGTGATAAATGCTGTTAAAATTGGCAACAATGGTTGAATTGCATCTGCTTCTGCCAAGGTATTTCCTTTTGACTGATGTTGTCCAGCATAGCTGAGATAATCATTACATAAGCCACAGTTTTTTCTGTCAGATGGATAAGCAAAAGACATTTTACCACAGACTGTCCTGGCRGTTCACAGAAGATAAATATTTATTTGAACATGTTCTGAAATCTATTTTTGAAGTGAACCTGTAAGTTGCACAAGATTTCTTTTGATGCTTCTCACCACTAAATTTTATGAAAGCACTGGCCATTTCAGGAGACATAATACAGCAATAGGTGTATATATTAACAAGGAAAAGTCTCTGTCTGATAAAACCACTAAAATTCTAAGCAGGAATCAAACCAGAATTGCATAATATTGAAAAACTAGTCCAGAGTTAGTTCATACAAAAAGAAGTCTCTAGTTTTAGAGAAAAACAGAATTTATGTCTAAGATCATCTTATAAAATAGTCTTAGCTATAAGGCTGCTAGCAAGGTACCTCTAATATAGTTCTGTGTGACACATTGTCTCACTTTTTAAGGTGCATTCTAGTACATTTACCGTTTACCTTCCCATCTTTATTCACTTTAGTCATTAATTTTATTTTAAGTTATTTAGTTCTACAGTGATATGTCTTCATCACCATCTTTTACCAGGTATATAAGAGAGTGCAGGAAGATTCCTCGCTGTCCTCAATCATATAGTTTTAGTAACAGGAAGCTGACAGCATAATCTTCTAATGATAACTCACTTAGAAACATTTTCACAGTCTTAGAAGTGAAGTGTCTTTGTTACAGAGTCAGTAAATGAGGAGATGTGCAGAAGTCAGGTGTGGGGGAAGCAGTTCTGGGCTTTTATGCCAGTTGTTCTGCAGATTCCAATACAGCCTCTTTATTATACATCATTGCAAAACTAGCTGCATTCACTTAGGTGATCTCAAGCTGCCATAAGGATGGTATCACATGGTCACTTTCTCTGTGCCTATGTGTTTTTATTTCATTAAAGTCTCATGCCTTATGCCTGCTCACTACTGGTTAAAGRTATAGTAGTGCCTTACCACCATGTGAACTTATCATGTTTGAACCCAAGCTCTTGGGCTTTTCTAATGGTTGTAAAACACTACAGGAGAAAGTTGGTTTCTCAGGTAACAAGGGGTAAAATAATATAAGGATTTCTAGGTCAGAATTGACACTTACCTGCTTCTAGAAGTCTTTTATGCTTCTGCATATCAAGAAAGTGCCAGTTCATGACTCTGGGAGAAACTCCAGTTAATGAGCAGCTGAATTTTCCCATTGGAACAACCCTATTCTTAGACACATTGCAAAGATCATCTTTATGCTGAGAAATACATTCCAATACCAGTACGGCAAACTGTACATAAGAGACTGCCATTTCACAAATAACATACAACACTTTTAAACCCGCTACTAGATTAACATCTGAAGACACTGGGTTTCAGCTGTGATCATTTGTGACAAACTGAGTGATGACCTCAGGTAGAGGTATGCAGAGAAGGCTGATAATTTTGAAATCAGTACCTGAACATTTATCCTATAGTGAATTAAACTAGCTTAATTCTTAATGCTTAAGTTTGGTGGGTTTGAGGGTTTGATTTTTTCCCCTATTTACAAAGAAGATAAAGGTTGGAAATAGTGAAGAGCGCACACAAAAAATGGAGTCCTATTTGGTCAGAACATCTTGAAAAAGACTAGTCAGTTCCATATATACATACACACACACACACACACACGCACGCACACACATACATACATATATTTGTTCTGCTCTCCAGTTTAGAATTAAGAGGCATATTAAAAACTTGTTGGAAGTGAAGATAATGTGTGGGTTAGTCCAGGACACAAATTAGATAGGAGTGATTGGCCAGAGTGTGTCAGCAAATGGATGCTCCTACACCTTAAGTTATAGAAATGTATATCTGTTCTGTCAAACAGCTTAGCTCCCAGGTTCACTGAGAAGTCTGTCTGATCTTCACGTACACTGTAAACTCCCCAGCTGTTTTTTTTCAAGTGAAACAACCAGTAGCCTCTGTATTTAAACTAAATACAAGTGTGTGATATTACATTCACTTCCAAGAATACTCCTGATGTGTCCATCCACACTATATTGTCTTCAAGCACCCACTCTGATGTATTGCAACAGTCTTCACAGTAGTTCAGGCACTTTGAACTGAAAAGAAAACCTGCACAAAAATAAAAAAAAAAATTAAGGCCACAACGTAGGGACCAGAAGAGACCTGGGACAAGTAATAAGCCTTGTGAACATTTCTATTCTGTTCTAAAGAGGGCTAACTTTAAGCAGTGTGGTCACAGCCCTCTCTGCATATGTTGACCTGAAGCCCAAGGTTATTTAGTGGTATAGTTGTAGCTAAAGGCAAACAAACTAAACAAGTTAATTGTATCAACAGGAAATGTTCTCTCAAATCTGAATATTTAATGTCTAAATAGAAAGTGTATTGTGGGAAAGTTGTATTATTAATCGCCTAAGCAGGATAGGTATATTGACTGGGACATGCTAGGGGAGATGAGAGAGATTACAATGGCAGAAAACTCAGTAATAATGAAGAACTCAATTATTCCCATGAAGATTGGTAAAAAGTAATTTGGGGATATGTTCTCAAAACTAATTTTAGATACTATAATGATTGTCTCTTGGAACAGCTATTTTTTATATAATTCTGAGCAGAGCACAAGAACTTACTGAAATTTTTACTACTGAAGGGCTATTCTCAAATCATGACTACAGTACACAAATTCATCTTCCGTATAGAAGTTAAAAGGAAAAAAAAAGAAAAAAGTGTTTGATTTTAAACAGGAGATCATGTAAATATGAGAAATTATTGAAAAACAAGAAAATAAAAGGATAAATGATAGCTGACAGCATAAAATGTTTAATGTGTCATGGAAATTTTGTAAAGTTCATGGTGAATAGAAAATAAATGTTATGGGTTTTTTTTCAGAGAATTAACAAAAATCTGGTATTGATAAATAGCAGAGTAAATAAGCTATTAGAATTAAAAACTAACCCTCAGAAAACGGAAGCTATACCCATGTAAGGAAATTACAGATCATAAACTCTGGAAAGTTCAATGTAGAACAGAACTAAGACCAAAAGAAAGATTTTGAGGACCAGCTTGTGAAAGGTGTGAAAACTAATAAGCCTTTTTTCCATCCCACCATCAGAAGCAGAAAGCCTTACAGATAGCCTGTAGAGCTGACAGATTATTGAGGTGTAATAGGAGAGCTCAAAAGAGATAAGAACACAGTAGAAAATGTAAATGAGTTCTTCACATTAACATTCACCACTGAAGACTTTAGGGTGATTCCCGCAGTGGATACTTTCTTTGCAGAAGATGAACTTGAGAACTATCTCAAATTAAAGTGTCAATAGAAGAATTTTTAGAAGAAATAGATAAATGAATAGTAACAAATTGCCACAGCAAGATGGCAGTGGGATTCTTAAGTAACTCAAATATGAACTTGTCATATGGTCATAGATTTCGTACTCTTGCTTAAATCAGCTTTGATATGAGAAGAATAGARGCTGACAAATTTTACGCCTTTTTTTTTTAAAGTGTCCTTAGAGAGACTTGGCAAGGTAGATGTGGAAAACTGAGAAATGGTGTGTTTGATTCTTTACAGGTAGATTGGAAGAATAGAACTCATAGACACATGGATAAAAATAATAAAATGGGGAAGTATCAAAATGAATTTTGTAGAGAAAAGTCTTGCCTTACAGACTACTCACTGCCACAGGATAATTTTGATGCCAAAAGTTTCAATGGGTCCAGAAACTGATTAGACAAATAAATGGAAACCTCATCAAGGGCTGTCAAAAACTACAAGCTCCAGTTTAGGAATCCCCAAAGCTACAAAAAACTATACTTTCTCTTTCTTTATATTATTTTTAATATTTTATTATTTCTTTAAGCAGTCACCACTTGCCTTAAAGAAAGGATGACAGAACTAGGTTTGGACTTTTGATCTGATCCAGAAGAGCCACTCTTCCTGGATCATCTGCTCCTGTGACACCAGCATATTAAAAAACTGTGTTTCTTCCAATATGTGGAGTCAGTTGTTGAGGCAGTATAAATCAATATTATACTGAATAACTCAGARGTGTTATTTTGGTTTAAGCTATGTATGGATTTGACCAAGGTTCCTTGTTTGAGGCATATACTTTTCTATAGCAAAGCTTTTCATTTGGACTTCATATAGTATATAAATATAAATATATATATATAATTTATATTATATGTTGTAAATTTGTTTTATCTATATAGATTATATATGTCAKTTCTTGCATGTTTCACAGCATTAATTGAACAAGTATAGGAAGGAGCTACAGGAACAATTYAATAATCAGTATGAAGCCACACACAGCTCAGATAAACCATACTTCTGCCCTGTAGGTATAGAATAACTGCATAAGCAGGCTTGCTGTTGGTTCTGACAAATGTTACACGGTAATAAGCCAATGACTACTATTTCTTAGCCCAATGAACTAGGGAAAAATGAAGTTTTAACTAGAGTTAAATAGAAAATATTGCAGAAACAATTACTTACCTTAGCTTACTTGCCTGATGAAAACTATATTAACACTTTAGTTGCTGTAGGTAACATAAGCAAAATTAGAAAGTAAATGTAAGTTTAAGACAATAAATAATGTCAGCTAGGCATAAATATCTACAGCCAATCAGATGCAGTTTGTCATGCATTAGGTATAGTTTTTTTATTATTATTTATTTTACTTTATGGAATTAAATATATTGAGCAAAACCAGAACTCTTCAGTATCCAGCTTATTTCCAAGATGTTCTGGTYTGACAATAAATCAAGAAAAATTCACACTACTAGAAGAGAACATTCCCAGAAGAATGTTACAAAGGAGGGCTGTGGGAAATGACATGATGATAGGATGTTAATATTTATTTTTAATAAGTTATTATTTACTTCTGAGAAAATTTCACAAGTAGCGAGAAACTTCCTGTGGGTTCTTAGGCTACAACTCTTCATGCTGGTCTCTACAGACTGGAAGTCCAAAGCAGCTTTCATTTTCTGAAGATAAGAAATCCTTGAAAAAAGGAACTGAAAAAGCTCTGACCTGGGGGTCAGTTGGCCCAAAGCCGGGCAAAAGCACTTCAGGGACCTGAACAATACATGAACCTTGCTATGAACCATGCAGACCCAATGCCCAGACATTAAAATGGAGAAGAGTTTCTGAGTTACCTAGATCTCCCTGCTCCCATAGCCTCATCTTCTATCAGTGAGGATGCCAGCTTTGCCTGAATAGGAAAATCCATATTTTTTCATGCAAGGAATTTGCCTTTGTCACTTACGCGTTAGTCTTCTCTGACTGATTTATACTTATTAGAGTGTCATATTTTCATTTATACCAATGAAACTGATTGCCTTGGATGGAATTTAAAAAAGCCTAGAAAATAACAGAAAGCATTCTCCAAAGCATTCCAAGGGGCATTAAAACATGTATCATATTCACAAAACTTGGATTTAGAGCAATCCTGAATCTGAAAAAATCCTACCATGCAAATTGCCCAAAATGCAATATTCCCACCACTGGATTTTTAGGACTGACAGGAACATAGATATTGTAACTATGGTCTGCACAGAGTTAGCTTCTGGTATATTGCTGCATAACACTGAAAGACCTATTGATAAAGGATGTAATTTCCAAATAGTAGGAATTTCACTGTTCTAGGATCTCCTCCTACACAACCGATCAAGACAGTTAAGCACTATAAAAAAGAAGTCCCAGCTAAGATAATCAGCCCTCAGGCCACTAACTTTCTTGTGGGAAGGTTCTGGTGCAACTGGTCGGATGCAACTGAGTTCTTAGCAAAACACTGATCCCTTTTTTACTACCAGTAATAGCATTTTCTTATTACTGTAACACTGTCTAGTGTTTAATATAAAATAGTGGATATGCAGAGGCAGAATTTAAAAATGACTTGTATTTCCAAGTTCCTTTTTGAACACTTTTCCGACTCCTTTTTGAAACTCCTTCCTAAATCTTTATATCACTGAGGTGCCCCCTGAAAAGGGATTAAGAACGTCTGGAAAAATAGAGCAGACTTTGTTTAGTTGGCAACGGCATTTTGAGAATATGACAAGTATTTAAATCATACGTATACCTTGCCACAGTCATCTATACCTCTGTGAGTCACAGACGGGCTGCGGCAATGAAGGATGCCTCAGAGATGCCTGAGTAGATACAAAATTTACCGACACATTTGCTTGTCAGGGCTGGAGAGAAGAAATAGGTTCAATCCCATGAACTTCCTATTAATTTCTGGCTGTCGTTAGAGGTGGTGATACTGACCTTTAAAATACTGTGTAATCTGAGTCCTGGATAGCTTAGACATCAGTTCTGCTCATGGACTCAACTAAAACAGTTGAAATCAGCAGGTTCGTGCCTGCCAGCATATTTGTGCAGCTCGGAAACTGTTTTAGGGTGTTCTTCGAGAATGACTGTTGACCTTGGGCTGGGGGCTGCTAATACTAGAATTTAATTCTCCATTTGTACAAGATCCACTGATTTGAACTCATTTGTATGCATAGAATAAGGCACAGTGCTTTGCCTTAGCTTTTTCTGGTATAAACAAACAAATTAAAGAAATCATATTTGCAGGGAATCTGAGTTTCATTTTGATAAAGCTCCTTATATGTAACTTTTTTTAAAATAATGGTTGTGTCATTTAAATTCTAGGGCAGGCATATACAGAAATATAGTGGGCAAACATTTTAAGGGAAATAAAATAAAATATGTTTGAAATAATTAGTTGTCTAATAGAAAAGTACAGTTGCTGTAGAATGAGAATTTTAATAAAATGTTCTATTTGAGAAAAGACATGATAAATGTGTTAAAAAAAGTTGTTAGAAAAGATCTATTATAAAGAAAATAATTTAAAGCATCTTATATTTTAAATTGCACCATACATTTAAAAACATTTAAATTGCATATTTCATGAAGATTTTACTCCTTCAACTACCAAAATACCTAGCTGCACAACATTTGTTTCATATAAACATGATTATTGCCATTTTTTTACTCTCTTCAAAAGAGATAGCATAGTTTTCTTTTGGCAAAACAGCACATTAAACTAAGGATGTAGAAAGCACTGTTTTAGTTCCAAAGATTAAGAATGGACTGTTTATGGCACCAGCTATTGGGCAGCAAATGTCAGAAAGCCATACAAACAGGCAAATGAAAATTCAGYTGCTCATAGCTTCAGAAATGGATTTTAGAAGGTTATAAAGATAGGGCTAGGCTTTAAATCCGAGATATCATCTCATAAGTGTCTCACAATTAAACTACATTTCTCAGAATTATCTAAGCTTAGTACCTAGCAATAGATGATTTCACATGATATAGCCTACCACTAATACACAAAATAGATGCATAATATAACCCTTGGCTTGAAAATCAACAGAGACAAGGCATTTAGTATTACACTGGGAATATGCTGTATGAACCTAGCTGCACCCAATAAGCTATCCTGTATGTATAATGAATTCATTAATGATTTCACTTATAGAGAAGATTTGGGCTGGGGCGGGGAGAGGCACAGAAACAGAGAATCACAGAGCTCAGAAGAAGGCTACAAGGGAAAAACCTGCCCAGACATAAATAGAACATCAGTAAAGAGGCACTAGAAAGTTTTCCTTTTAGTTTGATTGCGTGAAAATCAGGCTGGACTGAGAAAAGAGCATTTTTATTTACAGTGCATATATGTCATATCTCTCCCACTGGGATAAGCCCATGTCTTGAGTTTCTTTCAGCCTGCCTCTCCTGTTTATTTCTGTGCTCACGTCAGTGGTGATGCTTCACTGCTCAGCTGAGTGCCTCCATCTGCCTATGAACAAGAAATCTTTCCGAAAACCTTTAAAGTTCATTTCTTATTATTTCTAGGAGGTATATCAAGTTTTCTGTAGACATTAATGTATGGTAAAGTTTAGAAATCAGAAGCACCAATGGCACTCTGGGATCTGCAGCTTTTTTTTTTTTTTTTAATGTTGTATGATAATAGGACTTTGATTTGATTTTGTATGCGGTTTTAAACAGCTTAGCAATTCAGTTTTTCTTATCATTTGTTTTGAACTACAAACATAAAGCAGTAGTAATACACTAACTTCATCCTAAAAAATTGAAAATACTTCAGCTATGTTTGAATAAAAATAGGAGACATATGGGATAAATTAGTTGTATCTCCCAATCTGTGATGCTGACAGCTTAGAATTTTTCTCAGATTAGTGTCCTGCCAATACCAAATGCACTAAGGAAAATTTCATTGTACAGGTTTATTTATCTGTTTATTTCATCTATGGAGAAAAAACAGAATGGCAGATGAGGATAAATCTGATTATCCTTAAGGCAGTTGATAATGCGCCTGAAGGACATCAAGAAAAACCTGAAGCATTAATAAACCGATATGTACTATATGCCCCACTTCATTTATTCAACTTATATGTTTTGCATGCATTATGCATTTGTATATTATTCACTTCGTACTCAAATGTGATTAAGTAAAAGAAGTCCAAAACCTAGAATGTTTTTTTTTCCCATCTCAGATGATTATTTCTAGAGAAGTGTAGCAATGGCTAATTAATTATTTGCATAATTTGCTCTTTCTTTTCCAATAGGTTGTATGTGGCATGGGATTTATTTTTATTTTTTCAGTTTCCCAATGAAAAGCATAGGTAATCAAGACTATCTGAAGACTTGGTTTATTTTTTTGTATTCTGAGGTGGAATGTAGGATGGGGAAGTAAACAGTCTTTTAATCCGTTCTTTTGTTGAACACTGACCTAATACTAAAGAAAAAAGATTCTTGATTTGAATGCTTGAATGTATTTCTGTACCGTAAACACACGTGCACACACACGCATGCCTATAATTACTGCATCTCTTTTGTTATAAGGCTTTCTTGCTGGTTAAGAATTAACAGATGCTGCTGACCTACTGATTTCTTTTTGTTAGCTGATTGCACGCTCATTTACACACACACACATGCATGCATGCACACACAGTCTACAGATTTCATTATTTCATATAGCTTTTAAGAAAATGCCTCAAATTTTCAAGCTGTCAGTAAACTGTTCAATTTTCTCTAATTTTATGACATAGCTGGTTTCTGCATTTGTAGCAGCTATAAAACATATGTTAACTCCCTAATAAAACCTGAGTAATGCTTTATCTGTCACCTCTTTTTTCTCTCTTTTTTTTTGCACTGGGAAACAGTGCACAAGTTATTACCTAGGGAACAGTTGTTGCTGTCTCCTGTACAGATCCATATCATTCTTAAATTTGCATTCTGATGGAGAAGCAACAAATGTTACTTAAATCCCATGAAGTGTGTTAATTATACTGAGCTCTGTGAAATTATGGGTGAGAGAGCCAAAAAGAATTTACAATTGCATCTTGGGTTTCTTGAGCATATCTTGTCAGATTAATGTCTTTGTCACTCACATGATAACCTTAAAATTGCTTTTCTCCCTAAGTGATATTCCCTAAASCTCAGTGATATGGAAAATCTCCCGCAAAGCTAAATAGCAGATGCAGTCTGTATTGTTTACATAAATAATGTTGGTACTTTTATGGAAATAAATCAAAATTGAATTTCATTAACAACTGCTGCTTGTTACTTTCTCTTAATTATTTTACAGTCCTTCTTTGCTTCTGTGTACAAACCACAGCACAAGTCTCAGAGACAATATCTCTTCCAAGTATGTCCCCGGAACAAAGATAAAACCACATAACTGCTTAGGATGTGATGTTTCATCTTTTTCTTTTTTTTCCTCCTACTTCTTTTGAGGCCCTAAAGAACCATACCTGCCTCATTATTTGAATCCAGAAGCTTCTGTGCTGTGTAGCAGTAACGGAAATTGTCCCAGAAGATTTGATCACATGGGTATCTCCTTACAGTCCAACAGCAGGTTTCTTAAAACAGGTAATAAGCAAGAATTGCTTTGACAGGGCTTGAGGTGCATGCTTCAGTTCCCCAGCAGGGGACATACTCCACCCTCAGAAAGCGGCAAGTCTTCTCACAATGTCACAACTATGACTGGCGAAACTCAACCCATTGGAAATCTATATTAGATGTCAGACCCGTCTAAGAGACAAATCTAATCCTTTTGGCTGAAAAATAGCTCACAGCAGTCTGCTGCTCCTAGTTTACTGATATTTGGAAGAATGGTTTGGTTTGGCAATCAATGTCCTAGAGCCACCAAAGACCTTGATATTATCTTTTTTTCTTTAAGCCTATAAAGAGGATTACTGAAAGAGAAAAGAAAAAAAGAAATTTTGTGATGTTATACAAGCACCACCAGTATTACTTATCTGTAGGTTTTTGCTTTCATAAAAAATATGACATGCTACCTAAGGCTCACTAGTAATATTTTAATCATTTGTAAAGAMCTGCAAGCCTCATTTTTTTTCTGTTAAGTGAGAGGGGCAGCACACAACCAGATGTGTTGTTTACAATAAAAAGTACCTCTGAAATCAGGCAAGTGTTGTCTACTCAATATCTCAGAAGTAGCAGCTGATGAGCTCAAAAGATAAGAACCTGGAAAAAATGCACTAAAATCAAAGAAACCATAGCAATTTACACTGGTTAAGAATCCAGCCAAAAAGCTTTGAAAATATGAAGGACCTCATTTTCCACAGCTTTCTTCCATGAGATGCTTTTCACGTTGAACAATATCAACTGTAAAACATGGTCATTTTGGTTTCATAACACTGTGGTTTTTTTCTTTGTGCTTACAATACATAGAATAAACACAAGACGAATAGCATTGATCGTAAGGTTTATGAATACAATATAGAATGACTTTCATTTTCCCTTGCTGAGGATCTGACCCTTTACATTTAAGTGTCCTTACTGAAATATAAAATTCTATAATGTAGCTTGAAAATGGGAGAGTGGGAATGAAAGAGTTATGCTTATGGAAATCCATCCATCCAATCTCTGCAAGATTACCAGATCTATGAATAATGGAGGTAGGCCCTCAAGCAAGGGATGCCAAATTTAGTAGTGCCTAATGAAAAGATAGGAGTGAAGTCCTGGAATCTCTTTTCAATTAACTTCTGCAGATACAGGGGCTTGTTATGAAAGGTCCCAAAGAAGCCGTTGGTAGAGGCTTCTCTGAAGATTTTTGTATTCTTTGTACAAATAACTTTTTCAAGATCACAATTAAAATGTCTGCTCTAGCTATTCATTTTAAAACTTGATTTGTTTACCCAAATCACAGCTTTTCAAACTTTGCTTAAAGTCATTATAAGAAGGGGAGGGGAGAGACAAGCCCTCATCATTACTTTTTAAAACGACTCAAAAGCTGCTGACAGATGAATAAAGGAACCTCTGGAAGTACTTATGTGGAAGTCTGTGTATAAAGTAGATTGATAAAGTGTTTTGCGCTAAATTCTAATCTCTTCTGTGGTCTCAAGAAGGCTAACACAAGAAGATTGCCACAGAGCTGAATGATATTTGTCACCAGACATCTGCTATGACACAACCACAGTGCACTTTCCCTTATGGATGACCTGTAATAGAGGGTACCCAATCCAGTGTTTACCACAAAAATTCAAATCCAGTGTTAAAGAGATTTTCTTAGTGTAGTTCTTAATGAAATGAGCCTTCTGGGTGGGTTATATCAGCAGGCTGACAGGAAATGAATGGGATATCAAGACTTGAAAGCAATAGTTTTTAATCTGTGTGATTCCTAGTTTTATTGTATAGATGAGGAAACAGGAAACAGAGTAGAGTGATGCTAGGAAGAACAGGGTAGTGAGCATATTTGTGCATAAATCCACAGCTGGTTACCCTGAAATCACATGAGCACAGGTTTTTTCTCTAAACTCCGTCCCACTTACTCTGTACCCACTTACTTTAGGAGCTATATCATTGTGAAAGTAAAGGCAGAAATGGAATATTTCTCAGTTGCAATGTTTTTTGAGGAGATCATACACTGCAAAGCAGGGAAGAAATGTTCAGGACTTGAGAACAGATGAGGGAATGTTAAAGGACTGGCCAAGGTTTGGGGAAAGGGTGGATAACCTTGAGGCAAGCATCTAGCCTAAACTTTTGGAGTTTTGCCCACCATTAATTAGTGGAAGTATGTGAAAGGATATAATACAAACTTTATATATGTTACTAATTTATTATTCCTATCTTCTCTCCTACATTGCAGAAAAAATATCATTCATTCTTGTATCTTTACATGTGGCTGGGGCACTTAACTTAGAACCTGTGGGAACAGTCAGCAAGCTSTTTCCCACATATCTAACTTAGGCAGGAAACCCTATATTGAGACTTCGAAGCTCCCTTCTATTTTTCTTTCTGCATGCTTATTCACCAGTTCACTCCCAGTGAGCTCTGATTCTGCAGCAACCACCAGTGTCTGGGTCTCTTCCTCCTATGCAGCCCTACCATAAAATTACTAAAAAGATCATGGGAAGGATGGAGCAGCTGAAGGTACCCTGGTCATGACTCCCTGATACTGACACTACTCTGTCACTGCACCAGACACAATAAAACAAAATTTGTTTTGTGCTGTTAGGAGGAAAAGAAAAAAAGGGAAGGGAAGGGAAAGGGAAGGGAAAGGGAAAGGGGAAGGGGAAGGGGAAGGGGAAGGGGAAGGGAAGGGAAGGGAAGGGAAGG
>NW_020448252.1:286353-361695 GCF_003343035.1 Apteryx rowi
AGGGAAGGAAAAAACAGGCAGCCCCAGCCCTGTGATTGTCAAGACTGGTATTTTAGTTTGCTTCTACACCTCCCTGTGCCCTTTGAAAAGCAAAATATTAAAAATAAAAATGTAAAGCTATATAAAACAACCTGTCATAGGCTTTTCTACCTACTTACCACCTGTGAAGGCTCAGGTGGCAAATGCCTGTTCTGGTATAAAGAGCATCTGAGTTATACACTGCTATATTAGTTCATTGCAACAAATTACCCTTTGTAGCCACACAGGTTTCATCAAATGACTAATACAATGCAAACTGACAAATCTTCCAGAAACGAATTTTGCAAGGAAGGGGAAATAAAATGTGTAAATCTTGGTGAAAGAAAGACACATTACTTCACAAAATTGCAGTGCTTTCTCTTTATTCCTTTTTCTTAATGCTATCGTGGAAAGAATTCAACTGATCTTCCTTAGTGCTACAATAAGTGCTAAGCACCAATAAAATACAGAACCAATCAGATTCCCTGTATATACAGATACATCTTTTCCAAGGGATATGCAGATGAATATTTTCCTTTTACACATAACMAATATTCATTTGATTGTAAATGCTCTTTTGCACCATTTTTGAATGAAGCGAAGGTTATATTTAAAAAGAAATATCCCAAATTCTTCATGAAAAAGACTGTATTTTATAATTTACCTTTTTATTTTTCCTCTCACTGTACCTAGAAAAATGGTAGTGTGGGGGAAAGATTTGTGAGGTTTAGAGTTTAGATGCTGAGATACAAATTAGGTACCTTCTGCTCTAAAATCACCACTCTTCCAAATGAGCTAATGAAGTACTGTAACTCCACTAGCTCAGTCTGACAGCCTTTACTCCCAGCTCTGCAAACACTGCATTAAATCTCTGTGTATCCTTGGTGACTGTTATTAGTAGGCCTGGGTGTATTTCACTAGACATTTGGAATTCAACTAAGAAAATTCTCAATCTGAACCAAACCATAATAGAGCTAAAGATATTACAATCACTCTCTTTCTCAGAAGAAAGCAGGGGGGAAATGACTCTTTCTGCCTAGAATTGTTTGATTTTGATAACCAGAAAATTACTAAAAGATCAATTTCTCCCTCCTCCCCCTGCCAGCAGCATGCAGTTTTCCTGCATGTTTGGGCATCTGCTGATGCATGAGAACTTCAGTTCACATAAGGTTTTAAATAACATCCAGTGCTCAGATCCTCTAAAACATCCATCTATATCTTTAGATATCTTGGTCTAACATGAAGACACTGCTTACATCTTTAAAGCTGACACTCGGCTCTTGCATACTCTGACTGACTTAAATTCATGTCTGTAAGAATGCACAAAGCATCTTATAGCTTAGTGTTAGTTATATTCCCATTCTTAGCTAGGACAGAGCATTCTGTAGGCTTGTCTGTCCATTCATTATAGAGTAAGCCCAGGGAGACTGGACTCTGACCTCAGCTGAACACCTGAAATTAAATGGAAATAAGAAGTACTGCCCTGACATGCATTGAATCAAAGTGCCTCATATCTAACTCAAACTTCTTAACAACTTTCATGTAGCGCAATCATAGGTAAAAGTAGGTAGAATTTGCTTGCTATATTTTGCAAAAGTATTATACATATAATATTTACCAATATCTCATATACAACACAACATACACGTACCAAAACTTTTACTTTCCATTATCCAAATGCTACTTTCCTTGCAAAAGTAAAATAGACATGTCATAGTTACTTAGTTATCTCCTCTAAACTGATCTTGCAGTAATTATTTGTTTTTCTCAGATTTATCTCTGTGCAGTTATTGACACTGCTTACTGTAACTAGTTACTAATCTGAGGTCACTCAGCATTCGCAGACTGATTATGTTTATTGATATCTCTTTGCTGGTTGACAGAGTTGTTCACATTGAATGTCCAAGGCCAGATTCTCAACGGTATATACTTTTTTTCAACTGTTAGTGGATTGTGGTTGTAAAGCCTCCATATCTAACACCAATATGATTCTCTGAATTGTGCACCAGGCAGAATTGCCATTGGTGGTGCACATCTGGACTGGAGGACAGGTGCTGTGGGCCTGTTTCACTGCACAACTTACACTTCTGATCCCAGGCTGCTGTGTAAACCCCTTGAAGGTGGTGTGACAGCCCCTTAATCTTTTTCTTGAGTATCAGACTTGCCTTCTAAAGTCCCAGCAAAGTAAAAAGATGAGCAAGATACCTTTGAATCCTTCCATCTATATTTTATATCTAAGCTCTTCATCTTTAGCTGAGAATAGAGCCTGTTTTCCCTTATCTTTCCATGCAATTGAATATAGTGCTAACCAAACAGAAATCTGCTGAGTTTTCTCTGAACAAACTCTACCAGTGCCTTCTTATCCAGGCAAGCTAACAACCCTGCTATTCCTATCTTGGTCTACTGATAACTCCAGAGGAAACTATTCTGAAGAGCAGTGACTCTTTCAGGAGACTAAAAGTGAATTTTAAATGAGGCCACAATATTTTTTTCAGTTGTTTGAGTCAGCAGTTGAAATCAAAGAGGAACAACAGCTGAAGTCAGAGAGGATTAACAGCTCCCGAGCTCTGTACAGTCTAATCCATCTTTCCCTATACTTTTAAGTACGTCCATGAGACCAGCCCTGGTTCAAGTCAGCATTCCCTGACTTTCAAGTTCCTGGATACTGGGAGAGGATTTCTGAGTAATTTCACTACAAGATTACCCTTTTGTTATTCTCTTCCATAAGCATCTGCTATTTCCCACACTTTAAAACAAGATTTTGGGCTAGACAGACTACTAGTCTTACTCCATATGCCCTAGAAATTTTCCTATGTTCCCCTATGGTTTACTSAAGAGCCTATACTACTTCCAATGAAACAATCATCAAAATGTAAATTGACTTCTGTGAAATGGGAATATGTTTTTAAGTGTTTTTTTAATTCCAATACTGCACATGCTTGATCATTTTTAGATATCTAGATTGCCTTATAATAGTTACTACAAGATTGTTTCTAAAATAAAACTAAATAAGTAAATTGTTTGTTCAGTAACATTTTAGTAATTATGAAACATTTCCAGTGGCACTAATGATAATGGATAGTTTGGACCTTGTATCTTCCACCTTGATTTTGTCCTTCTTAGAAAGGGTGACAAACAAAGAGTATGCATTTCTTTCTGGGCAGAAAGCACCAGAACTTCACTTTTTGACTTTTAAATGTAAGCAGATGTTTTTCTTCTGCCAGAGTGATTTCAGTTACTTACCTGATTTGAGGGATTTTTTTTTTCTTTGCTGTTACTTATGGGTAGAATTAGATGACTAGCATTCTGCAACTGGCATATCTTTAGATGAAAGTCTCTAGAGAAAAATCAAAGGCAGATGTGAAGAAATGTTACATTTGACTCTGGCCAGAGCTCTGTGTAAAGAGCTGTGGCTGATCAATACTGGCCCTATTAATTCTGATCCTGAASGGATGATCATTGCTTCTGTTCCCTCCCCAGAGCTAAATTACTTTGAAACAGCACAAAAACTGCTCACAGGAGTTAGTCAGAAACCATACAAAAATATTTTCTCCCATACTGCCAAGTATAACTCATAGTTTCACAAACTGAATAGAAGAGAATTTGGTTTTATATTGCACCCTTCATCTGCTCCAAGTACCGCCAGAGCAGTTTACAATTTTGAATTATGGGAAGCACTGACTGTGCAGTGAGTGTGTAAGCAATAGCTCAACACCAGTTACACAGAATCCTACATATTAGAACCAGTTTTATTGCGAGATGGAAAAGCTGGACAGCCCTCCTTGTGGGATTCTTCCTGTCCACCTGCGTTGCTAACTAGTGATGGGCTGCAGGTGGTTCATTTAAACATTTCATTGACTGGTGCAGCACRTCTTTATGCAGAAGTGCCCACATTAGGCATGAGTGCACATGCCGGTGAGCATGACAAAGCAACCGTATTAAAGTGACTCCTTAGGTAAATATAAAGAACTAGAGCTTCAGCTGGTGAAAACTGGCATTGCTCCACTGAACCCAGTGCAGCGCTGTTGATTTCCACCAGCTGAAGATCTGGCTGAAAGTATTTTGACATTGAGCCAGCCCTATTTCACAATTGTGTTAAGTCATCAAGCTTTATACTTAAGCACACAGCCCTATCAGTTGCATTTAAATAGCTAACTTATCAGTTCTTTGGCAGTTCAGATGTGTGAAGAAGCAAACWCATTTAGGTAGTATTTTCCTCTTAGTTCATCTGTCAAGCAAGAGAAGGTAGGTAAAGAAGGAAAACCACATTCAGTTACAATTGCTTTTTTCACCTTTTTTTTTTTAATTCAGAAATCAAAATGGAGGGGGAAAAAAGCACTGAATACACATTCAGAGGAAACACATTATATCAAATTCTAGTTTCTCCTTTATTATTTTTTTTATTATCATTTGTCATAAATATTCACACTGCTGTCAATGAATATTTGGAGGACTGCACGCAACCACAGGATCCAATCATGCCTATAARTTAGTGTTGTGGTATTGGAGTTAGTGGAAAGCTATTAATGTTCTTCTGGAAAAAAAGAGAGGCACATCTCTGACTTCAATAGTGTGATGATTTGGGCCTATGTCTTTCTGGCTATGTCAACACTGCTCTTAAAGGGTAGTATCCTGAGTGCTCCCTGGTCTATCTGTCTCCCCTGTAAATGTCTGAGAGTATAAGAAGATGATTAGAAGACTACTAAGCTGCCAGGAGTATTCAGACACACAGTTTGTTGCACCTCACCAGCCTTGTCCTAGGACTGCAGACTAATGATGGCAATCTACAACAACGAAGACTACTCTGTCCCAACAACAAATAGCTCCCAAATAGTGTTCAAAAGACAATAACACTCCGGCTCTCAAATGCTGCATCTCTCTCTCTCAAGTATTCCATCTCTCAGATAGGAACATTTCATTACTGCACATGGGGAATACAGGGAGATACTCTCTCTCACTCCTTGCATTTTTGGGGAAAAACTTACATTTCAAGCACTACCGTGCTGAGGGCAGGAATAATGGCTGTCAGTGATTCCTGTTTGTGTAAGACAAAAATCATGAGGCAACTTGCACCCACTTGGTAAAGGAAAATTAATAAATAAAAATAAATAAAAATAAATAAATAAAATAAATAAAATTGGCTAATATTTATAGTTGTTCAAAAAAAAATTTGTTTGGCTAATATTTWTAGTTGTTCAAACAATTCAGAAAAACTTTCCACACAGGTGCTAACATTAGATCCAGAAAAAAACATGGGTACTGAAAACAGTGGCATTTGTCCCATCAAACTTTAGACAACTGCAAACAAGACACCTACAGCTTAGCTGGTCAGTCTAGATACTTTTTACAATTCATGGAGAGAGATAGATTCTTTAAGGGTGAAATTCTTCTGACTAAATATAGGTATTCATTTAAAGGTAAGAATCTTGCAGTAAAAGTTTTTTGTTTATTTCTCTCTGACTATAAAGATAGCCTAGATGTCTATAGTTAGTCAAACAAATTCCACCTTCAGTGTTGTATCAACAGACTCCTAGTTGCCTGGATGCTTAATAAAGATCATAGGCTTGATGTATTAAGACATGCTGAACAGGAGGAACTGTCTGTTCCATAAGAAATACTGAATTTAGTCATAGAGTGGTAACTGGCAAGTTAGTGTGAGAGAGAACAAAATTCCAATCCTTGTTCCGTAAATATTGCAAAAATTTTATATAAAGCAGACATTTTCAACAGATAAACTTCAGATGACCTGTTTTGAATATCAAATAGCCTATTGGTTAACAGATGCTTCTGGTGATATAGGTTCAGCTCCCTACAGCAGAGTGACAACTTGGACAGGGTCTTCCAGGGGCACAGGTGAATGCTCTAACCAGTCAACTACTATGTAAAAATTGGAAAGGAAGGAAGGGAGTACAATATCTTCCACTAGTAATTTCTATGAGGTCCAACCTATCAGGCCTGATCTGAAAAAATCAAATGAATTAGGCTCAAATGGTGAAAGAGAGAGAGAGAGAGGAAAAATATTGTTAAAATTAACTTAAAATAGTTGTTAAATACCGAGAGACCTGAGATGTAAATTAGGGCCATAACTGTTCATTACTGCAAATGTAGGCATTTCTAGTGTTTGGCAACAGGTTTTGAAAGACAGTACTTGGTAGTTYCTCAACTGGCATTTAAGATTCTTAGCATGTGTCTTCTCATTTCTAATGGGAAGATGTGCTAGAGCTTTTTTAAGTTATATGAGGTGTTTTTTTAATGAAAAGTTTACAATTTATAAGGTAAGAGAAATTTAGGAAACTAAGGTTTATAGCGAATAAAATTTGAGGATCATTTGAGAGCCAAAGGATGGTACACTTGGCTGTCTGGCATTGAACAATGTGTAGAAAAAGAAGATCCAAATATCTCATGCCACTATACCCTTTCCTGAAGTTGCTTTCATTTTGCAAGGAGTGATGCATTGGTATGTGCCATTTTGGTGAGAAGTGGGTTGACAAGATGAAGCCCTGCGTACCGTTCTGTGCACCCTGCATGCTCAAATCCCCTGGGTTACTGCTTCCTTACTTCCTCGTGCAGCCAGTAGGTAAGCAGAGCTATAAGTAGAAACTCAGGATGTTTAGCTAGGCATGGTAATATGCCATCCTCGGCGTGCCAAATATGGTGTATAGCTCACAGTTCCCCTTATAGGTATTGCTTCTGCTGCCGTTATCATTTATAATTTTTACTGTGCCCAGAAGAGTATTCCTAGGCAGGAGTAATTCAGCAGCTCGGCAGTTTCATTAGTGCAGAGTCAGACTCTTGTGTTCATCACATTTTACCTCGCACTTGCAACACTTGCAGTTCTTTGGGCAGGATGAAGGCTTATATGTACAAAAGGAAATCTGTTCCTTTTTTCAAACGCTTCCTACCCTGTATTTCCATAATTCCTCACTGGGAACAGACTTAGCTCTTATCAAAAACTAACAAAGCTCCTAAGCTCTAAGGCAAGACTACTTTAACCTTCCATGTCAATAACATCTATAAACTGTTTGCCAGGTTGTTGCTAACCACTCAAGTATGGGAGCAGGAATCTCTCCTTACAGATTATGACAATCACTATTTACTAAATGYGTAAAAATGCATGTCAGGTTTAAAGTATTTTGGATGCAGAAATCTCATCACTCCCATTTGCAACACATTTTCCCTTGGAAGATGCACTTACAGCTGTTTAGCTGAGTCTAGAGTGTAGCTGAAGAGACTTTCATTTTCAAATCTGGGTTTGCATTGCTTTACCTTGTTTGAAGATTTGGTTTTGTTGGTTTTTTTAAAAACCTTTCTCCACTTCTTTTTGTAACTTTGGTAGCATCTTCAGAAACTATCCTCTCCCAACCTGCCCTTTCCAGTGTTCTAAATATAAATGCAGAAACAAAGAAATGCATATTAATAAGTAAAGAAGCACAGGTGTGCCTTGAAGACAGTAAGTTTTTTGAAGTCCTTCCTGAGTTCTTGAATCATTATCCCTGCATAATTTATACAATGCTACAGTGTGCAAACACCGGACCTGGCCCACAAAGAAAAAATGTGAACCATTTCAATAGATAGATTTTCATGGCAGAGGGCATAAGTTATTTATTTATACATCAAATAATTATGAAAATTTCT
The DNA here is from genome assembly GCF_003343035.1 of Apteryx rowi. Classification (NCBI taxonomy): domain Eukaryota; kingdom Metazoa; phylum Chordata; class Aves; order Apterygiformes; family Apterygidae; genus Apteryx; species Apteryx rowi. The sequence continues at coordinate 294,007 of NW_020448252.1, forward strand.
GGCCATGTTTTCTAAGCAAAGGGATGCGAAAGAAAGGCAAAGGATATCTAGCTCTTTGCTGCCTTCCTATCCCTCTTGCTCAGACCTGAGAATGCCAGGGCCAGCAGGACAACACCAGCTGAGCACTGAGGCTATGCATCATCCTCATCCTCCTATGCTTCCAAGAAGACTTCCTCTATGGAGAGAAAGSAAGAAGGCTTGCCATTAAAGTGGCAGCCTGGAGAAGTATTGCCAACAGACAGCCCTCTTATTGATGTTGTTAGGTACTTGAAAGAAGTCTAAAGGAAGTACAAGAGAATTCAAGGCCCAGAAACTTACAGCAAACTGTGAACAACAGTATGAGTAGAAAGAGCTTTACTGAAATATGGATCCTTTAAGAAACATGAAGAGCTTCATACCTAATTCAAGTATTAAAGAAAGAAAGGAAAAAAATGTTTGCTTTACTAATTGCATTAATTGGATGCATGGGAGAATACACAGCCTAGTCCTAAGCACGGGTGCACAGTTCGAATACCTTTTTCACAGGACAGCTTCAGAGGAGGGACAAAAGCCCAGACTCCTTAGAACGCAAAATAGCTCTGCTCTGCTCTCAATGTGGGCAATGTCTTTGCATAAGATCTGAACTTTATTCTCCAAATCAGCTAAATACATCAACATATACTTAACTTTTAGCACATTTTCCCTTCAAACAGGATATTTTATATATATATTATATATATAATTTTTTCTCTCTCTGAAGAGTAATGAAACCTGTAAATAGACTGAGCAAGCACTAGATTATTTTATTTTGAAAACTGGAAGAAAAAAGTCTGGAAAATACTCAGTTTTGGTCRAAAAAGATAATTTTGTGATGTTTTTACATAGGTGAAAAGACCTAATAACACTAAGGTAAACTTTGGTCAAAAGTAAACCTTTTTTTTTTGACCTGGAAGAAAAGGTTTTGTTCTGGGGTTATTTAGAAGTTTTATTTTTTTCCCCCCCTCTCTCTCTATCTGATGCAATTTTAAAACAAAGTAATGATATCCTGAAACAAAAAGTTGAAAATATTATTTTAAGAATGTTAAAATTTTTAACATTACTGATTTGAAGCATTCCATTTTGAAAATGTCAAAATGAAGTCTGTATCACTTTCTTCTCTTTTACTATCTTAATTCCAAACTATTTTGGAGTTTGGGGGGAATTTTCTAGAGATTTCTCCCCTTCTCTGCATGACTCACTCTGTGTTTTTCAGAATAGCAAAAGATTTAAGAATCTGTCCGAAGTCCACATTGTAAAATTGCCTTGCAGCTACAGAAAACTCTTGTCACCTAAAAGCTAGGAAGAATAACTGTGAGGGAACTAGAGAGATTTCTCCCAGATATAACTCAGTTGCTTAAGGTTTCAGTTCTGATGAATCAGCAGTTTCTACAGAAGAGTTATTTTGCTCTAAAAATTCTCAGCTAAGGTTAGAGTTATCGTTAAGGGAGGTGTAAAGACGCTGCCTCCAGTGGGCTCTGGGACCCAGGGATCCCTCCTGCCTGGCTGTGGGAGCCCAGAGCAGTGCAGCCGGGGGGGGGGGGGGGGGGGGGGGGGGGGGGGGTTCTCTGCAGCCACGTCCCCCCGGCTCTCTGGCGGTCGGGACGGCTGGTCGCTGGTGACCACATGCCCTCGCCCTCGGACACCGGCACAGGCATGATCGCAACCCTTCAGACACAGAGCAGCCCCTCTGTCCCGCTGACATCCCTGCTGTGTCCAGGCCCCTTCCCCGCAACACAGCCTCCTCCTCATGGCTTCTCCAGATGGAGAAAGGATTTAAAAACAATATAGGATGAACTGCGGTGATCAGGCACAGGGCTCAGTCACACAAGCATACTGACCAGCCGCTGCTTGCAGGCAACCAGCCCTTTTTATCCCCTCTCCTCTCTATTCCCCTCCTTGCTCATCCCCAATCCCCTCCCCACCTATTCCCTACAAAGTTTTGCACAGTCCCACAGGCCCCCACAAACAATCTGAAATCATTATGTCTGCTTCCTTTTCTGCTAGGAAGCCCAGGCTGGCCCTCTCCAAAGCTATGCCTGAGGTTTCCTAATGGCCCATCAATTAGTGACTGGAAGCTTTTGTTTTTTGTCATTGTCTGGGCTATCTTTTGTCTACTAGGTTTGTTTCTCTGTTTCTCACTTGCCCATTTAGTTATGGTCTCTTTTGCASTGAAAAGGCCCTTGATCAGATAACCTTAATGAAGCAGACATCCACACACAGGCCACATACCCTTAGAGCTACCTCATGTCACATCATTGCCACAACATCATTGACCTCACCTAGTGAAGATTTGTTTACTTTTTGTGTGATGGAAACTATTACAGCTTGATGTATAAATGTATAAATGATGTATGTATAAATCATGAAGCAGTGAAATAAGCTTTTTTGTTAAGGAAGTCAAGTCTAGCCTTGTTTGCTTTTTCAATAAGCTATTTTCAAAAACGGTTTGTGGGTTGGTGGCATCAGTTGGATGCCCGCACTGCAAAACTGTTGCTTAAACAGCTACAGTTTGAAATCTTTTGCTGACCATCCCAGGTCAGATGCTGGTGAACAATGGGAATGAAGACTGTCTTCTGACTCCACCAGGTGGTAGTAGTGAATTACAGGGGAGTCACATATGCATATTTAGCATGAGTTCCTGCAAAACATCTGCATGTATATTTCTGGTTCTAGATGCTGATCTCTACCAATTTGTCTATTTTCATGACCAATGATTTTTTTTCCTTACAGACTAAAGAGAAAATGTAGAGCTTATGCTATAGCCATACTGATTTAGTGTATTTTTATTTCTGAAATATCTAGAAATCACGATTGGATTGCTAGATTAAACCAACTTTTCTTGGCACAAAAATTTGGTTTCAACTTGTGATTTAGAATGTTCATCTCTCTTCATCATCTCRCTTTAAGTTATATTTTTCTCCTCTGAAATCTGTCTGAATATATTTTGTATTCCATCCAAATTTTCTTTATCCATTCCTCTTTTACGAGCAAAGTCTGTTTATGTCTCCAACATATTGGAATTAAGGGGGAGAGAGCAGAATGGAATTTAAGAGTGCAGGAGTATTCAACTATTTTATTTAATCTTTTGAATGCATAGCTACATGTAGTTTTTCAGACAGCTTTCAGGGTAGTAGCCTGAAGTACACCATTTTAATAATCATTGAATGTTTTTCAGCCATTTCCAGATCTGGGTTGGAACAGCAATGAGCATTACAGTTTTTTCCTAGTAGGCTCAGGGAAGCTTATTCACAGTGTGAATAAGTCATCAGCAGTCCACTGCAGGTATAGCCAGAATACTTTGTCAGGTGGATAGTTTCCTAGATGCAAACCAAATTATTTTATGCTTGGTTAGTTACACAGTATATTTCTACATTTACTTGTATTGTTATGCTGCATTTAGCTGACTAATGACTCAAGAACTTTATTTGCTAACTTCATCTAAAGCACCTGCTCAAGGATTGCAATTATATAAATAATTCCTATGGAATTAACAAAGGAAAAACCAATTTCAGCCAGAGAAAAGTTCAATACTGCTTACAAAACACTCCATGATTGCTTAACAAAATCATCGTAAAGATCTGGGCAGCAGACTGGTCATTAGGGAGGGCAGGACATATTGATGTACAACTCTCAGTGACACTTCAGGACAGATTTGCTGAGGTGAAGGTGTAATTCTGGGGCCGTAGCCAGCCCATCAACATGTCCTTGGGCAGTGCACAGAGATGTGATGTGGTAGTAATCTTACAGTTGTGCAGTTGGGCTGACCACATTGAAGCTGGATCCAATCCTGATGTTATCAATGGATACTGTGGGATGGTTTGCCCCAGTCTCAATATACTGAAATTTAAGCATATGTTTAAGTCTTTTGATTTTGTTATGGCCTGCACCACTCTGTGACAATGCAGGACAACAGCTGTCTTCCAACAGCATGTGTTAAAATATATACTAATATGAAATATTATTTGAAAATCTCACACTTCTTAAAAATCTCTGACAGATGAAGATAAAACTTTAATCTTCTCATTTCTGTCCTTGATCATATTTCTTCTGTGTTATAATCTATTCTTAATATGTAAGCAAATACTTCTATGTAATGGTAATTAACAATAGAAAGGAAGAAAGGGTCCCAGGATGTTATCTTCCACAAGAATGTTGACCAAGGCTGTAGGACAGGATAGAAGAAAATCTGTATACTTTTCCTAGAGAAATAAGGAAGTACCTGTTCCCATGCTAGTGCCACCTTTTTAATAACTAGTGCTATTATGACACCTTTTTTTGGACTAACAAATATGTATCTATATTCACATACAGTCAAGGCCAGAAAAAGATTGTGTCTTCAGAAGATGACGTTTTATAATAAATCTTTCCTGTACATTGGCCAGCTTACAGGAGCTGAACTTAGTATAAGCTTTTCACAAAAAAAACATTCCCAAGAGCACTTTTAGCTTAAAACTATCTACATTAAAATAGTAAACTAAACATGCACAATTCATGAAAGTAGCAAGTGAAATAGGACAGAGGATTTATATACATGATTCTTTACTCTGCAAGTTTAACGCTGTTTTAATATCTGATCTATGCAAAGGGTGACAGCCATGTTAAACTGATGTAAGTGAACGAGGAAGCAAACTTTATGGAGCCAGACCAACTGGCATAAACTAAAACAGATGATTTGACCTCAGTTCTCTAATATACATTAGGCAAATTTTGCTGATTTATTTTGGAGGGAAACGGATCTCTTCACCAGGACACCATGCAAATTGTCCCATGTCTAAACAGGTTGACTTGACCAGTGAGCAGTTAGGCCAGTTGACATGTATTAGTATAAGAGCAGTTGTCAAATTTAATGAATGTATTTAAAAATTACATTAATTCCCTCCGATTTTACTGCCTGGACTTAACCACAAAATAACAGGGGGTATCATATAAAATAAAAGATAATGTAGAAGGTGCCTTCTTTATTGAGGAGTCCTGCAGGCAAAGAAAGTCCAGGGCCCAGTCAAGTGGTAATAAAAATGAGCTTTCTTACTTGAATTTGAAAAGCATGCACTTGACAGCTTTCAAGGGTTGCTTTCAGAACAGCCACAGATTTAGAAGTTAGCTGGGTTTTATCTCAGACCTGGCCAGAGCATTCTGTTCTAAAGAAAAAACTTGCTGGAGTTTCTCAGGTGGCCCTATAATGTACTGATTTTCTTTCTTTTCTTTTCTTTTTTTCTTAAATGACTGCTTCTGTTCAGCAGCACTGCAGGCCTGTACACAACAAGAATAGACTAGAAGAGGTCCTGGTCTTGAACTTGTGTTTGAGGTGTCTCAGTGAACATAAAAGATTTTTTTGAGTCAGGAATGTAAAATCAGTCTTTAATTTATTAACCCAGGTTCTGTGTTTATCGTTCTATGTTTCCTTAAGAGAAAGTGATCCCTGAGTCTAAAGCTTTCCTACTATTTGCAGTTCTAACACAATCTACTTCTATTTTGATAGAAGGTATCACCTTATCTGCACTGTAGGGAACCCATAATTGAAGGGTTATGTGTACTGTTATCAATCTAATTCCAACCGATRCTAGTGGGGGAGATTTGCGTGGAGACAAACATACGACACAGCTTAAATCATTTAAAAGCATTCTAACTTATCAGCTTCTCAGGGTTCCACTCTACTTCTTTACATTTTCAATGGAGAGAATTAATCCCTGACTTGCTTTCTTATTCCTTTGAATAGATAATGGATTGGATAAAATATCACAAAATGGCTAGCTTTTAGAAAACATCCCTAAAGGAGTAAAGCTACGTACTCTGAAAGGAAGGCCAGTAGAATTTTGATGTATAAACACTGAATAGAAGGCTTAAAAAAACCCCACAAAACCACGATTGGACTACTGGAAGCAGAATTATACCATGTTGTAAGGGTCTGGCGGGGGCGACGCCTGGACTCCCGGCAGGAACAGATACACAAACACAAGGCACACTAAGGTCAATGCTGAGCGTTTATTACCTCTGCGTCTGAGCAGGGCTTCCCCAGCGATTTCCCGATTGAGGCAATAAAGGAGCGGGAGAGTCCCTGGCACCGCTGAGCATCGGTCCATGGCGAGGAACACCAGGGGGGGCACTATACGTGGGTTTTGTGTACTACACACATGCGCAGTGGGCACAYTGAGCTCATCGCTAATCTCGAGTCAAAGCCCAGGTGCACACCACACTGGCATGGGCCCAGCTACATGGCTATTGGTCAGCATGCCCTGTTGATGCTCCTTTTCCCACGGAATGGTCTGGCTAGCTTCCGTCGCCTATCTCCTCGACATTCTTCCACGCTTTCCCATACACATGCCTATATACTTTTAAAAAGTATGCTGTACTATTTATTATTGATATTATAGGTCTTATGTATCAAAAATAAAAGCACACTAAATTTTGAAAAGTGCTCTTACAGCTACATTATTGTTCTGAATGTAGATCTAGTTTCACAAAGTCTTTGAAAACATTACATCTGTTAGTATATTTTAGCTGTTAAATGAGGGGGTTTCTTAATTTCATTTCTTCTTAATATTCCTAGGACTTGTCCTCCCCCCCCCCTTTTTTTTTTCCTGTCCCGGTGCAAATATTTTAATCCGTTTGTTATTATCTATGTTTCCACTACAAATAGTGCAATCTTCTGAGACGTATAACTGATCGGGCAGGATGCAGCTGCTTGGATTGTAATCAGTACAAAATGGATTGACCATATTACATTAAAACTTGGTTCATTAGCTTGCATCAGCCCTAAGGTTTTTTCATTCATGTATGAAAATTTATAAAATCTCTTAGATACTTTGACCCTTTGCATTCCAGAATTCTAGCTGAAATCATCAAAACAGGTTTCCATGACACTTGATTTAGAAAGCTGCATGCTGCTGTCTAAATAAAAGCCCTTGCCGTGGAATATTAGAAATGCATTTTACTTTTCAGTTTCAAATTCATGCTACTTTACTCCACTTCTGATACTTGGAATTATATACCCAATAAGGTGTGTGCTTATGTCTTGGTATTTAATTTCTTTACTAATTAAAGAATTAAACTAATTCACTATTAACTCTCTGCTTACTAACCAACTAGAAGTTCAAATGTGAAGACAACCAAACTTCAGGGAGATTTTAACTTTATTTTTGAATTGAACCAGAAATTCAGGACTGAAGTCAAGGCATGAGTATCCTAACATTTTAAAGTATTTAAAATCCATTTCTGTTTTTAAATACCATGACCTAAATTTATATTTACCTTGTTTTCTTAGTCTCCCCTACACACATGTATATATTAAATTTAAACATACACACAAAATCATCCCCTTATTGATATACCATAACTGCATTTTGGTTTTCCATTTTCATGGAAATACTCTCTCTTTTGAATGAAAATTTTAGATTTTCTTCTGGATTTTGTTTATGTGACAAACAAAAAGAAACAGATCAATCTACCTCACAGTATTTTGTACCACTTGAAAGAATATACTATATGTAGGACTTTGCACTTTCRTATACATTAGCTTGAGCTATGATTCATTAGGCTAAAGCCATTTGGTGTGTCTCTAGCTTGATTTCAAAGCAACCTATGACAACTAAGCATACTGGAAAAAAAAACACAAAACAAAACAAAACAAAACAACCCCCCCCCCCAAACTATTATATGTCCAACTTCTGGGTAAAGATTTTCCTTATTTGTTATTTCTTAGTATGTTTTCACCGTACTCTATCTTTTGCTCCCATTCAAGTGGCATAACTAGTAGTATGTGCATAGGAGTTTCCTCTGAATTTGCAACAAAAAAATGAATAATAATATGTCATTATCATTATTTTGTGCTTGCATTATATTACTGCTTGAAGTGCTATGAGCTATGAATACATGTAACAGAAGATCCTTGCCACAGAGTTGTATAATCTAGTAGGATATGAAGGAAACAAAGTAATATTAACCCCTTCTCACGAGTGAAAACTGAGAGAAAGAGGCAGCAGGGGCACTGGTGTGAATCTACACTGGTTTAGATGTTAAAGCAGAAACTGATCACCCAGTTCCCTGAGAAAGTAGGTCTGAAACCTAAATTCTGTTTCCTCCTACCATAAATGACTGAATCGTTACACAAAAAGCAAATAGCATCACCAACTGACTACCATCTCAAGTGAAGTTAATATTAGTCATGATGACTTACAGATATTAGATATAATGACTTTTCAGGCACCTCCAGAGACTTAGGTAGAGATTATATATCTTGGACACTTAACTTGATTCTCAGTGGGTCTGTAGCTAGGAGATAGGCTCTCATTCCACACATATGTAGGCAATTGCTCAAATAACCATAGAGGAAACTTTCAGGCTAAAGGAGGTACCTAATAAATATATGCACTTGCATAGTCAGACAGTCATAGTAAATAGGTAGGCTGTATGACTGTGTGGGACATGGGTGAGTTTCAGGTGGTTACCATTAGATAAGGGCAGCCAAAATAAGGCTAAATTAAGGTGGAGTGTATTCAACCCTTAAAAAAACAAAGCAACTGGATGCAATAATCAAATGGAAACATAAAACATAATCAAAACATGCTCATCAGAGGGAAAAGTTCCCTAGCAACCTAAGCAATGTGCCTGTGACATTCATCAGAAGACTGCTCTTTTTCACACACTATGTTGTGTTTGTTGTACTAAGAAAGTAGCAAAAGTGGGACACACGTGGGATACGCAGAGAAATGTTTGCACTGAAAGAAAATGTCATATAAGTAACAGGAGAATATTTGCTGAAGTCCGAGGTCATAGTGCATCTTGCTGAAACAGTTCAGATTGTTTATAATTGTTCTGCTACCTGGCATATTTCTATTTTACAATGTTATCAATATGCTGCATTAGTATGATAATGATTCTTGTACAGCTTTTGTACTTCTAAGCACCATGTACCTGTTCAAGGTTTCCACTTATAAGGAATCTTAATTATTCTACGGAATTAACAAAGACCTAAGTTATCTTATCCAGTGAAAGTTCAATAGCACTTGCAAAGCAGTTCCTGGCAGCATCAATTTATGAAATTCAAGTAGTGCAAGATCAGCTTCCATTTGTTAGAATAGATAAAGCAACAGTTAACACACTGAAAAGATTAAGTGAATAGATTGGCCAACATTCAGTAATTATAAGAACTTGAAAAAAAGAAGAAAAAAAAACCCAAAATGAACATGGCCTCATTACCTAATGAATGTTTTTCTCAGGCAGGAGATGGGGAAAAGGAAGAGGTAAATGAAGGACTCTCTTCTAACCCTGAGTGTGCTAGTGATTATTTTGCAAAGAGAAATTTGTGATCATAAATTAAATATATATAGAATAGATCATTATTATTTAAAGCAAACACTAAATAGAACACTAAGAACTTCTGAATAGCTATATTGATTATAAGATAGCATTTGGACAATAAGTGTGTAATAACTGTAACACCACAAAGCTGAAACAGGATGCAATAAATACTGAAAGGGAGAGGAAAAATTTAGGAAGACATTTCTTATAAATAGGACAGCGTGTTAGTGCAGGCTGCATAGCTGCATGGTAACAAGGCTCTCCTGCAACCTGTTTTCCCTTAACAATATTTAGCAGAGATGTATAAGACATTCTGTRTTTGAACCTTTATGTTGCTAATAGGCATTGTGTCCCTCTGCTGCTAACAGGAGCTGTAAGCACCCAATGATGTTATTAGTGTGATGATGTACCAGCAGTGTGTTTATTTATATGGAGCCATTAAAATATTTTGCATTTCACAGAATCACAGAATCACAAAATAGTTGGGGCTGGAAGTGACCTCTAGTGACCATCTGGTCCAACCCTGCTGCTCAGAGCACAGTCAGCTAGAGTCGTTTAGGACCACGTCCAGTCAGGTTTTGAAAATCTSCAAGGACAGAGACTCCACAACCTCTCTGGGAAACCTGTTCCAGTGTTTAACCCCCTCACAGTGCAGAAGTGTTGTTGTCATGTTCAGGTGARTTTTCCTGTGTTTCAGTTTGTGACTGTTGCCTCTCATCACTGAGAAGAGTCTGACCTCATCTTCTTTATACCCTCCTGTCAGATATTTATAAATATTTAGAAGAACCCCCGCTGACCCTTCTCTTCTTCAGGCTAAGCAGTCCCAGCTCTCTCAGCTTTTCATGTGAGAGATGCTCCAGTCCCTTAATCCACTTCATGGCCCTTTGCTGGGCATGCTCCAGAATGTCCATGGAGAGATGTACAGGCGAGACCCTCTACTGGGGAGCCCAGAACTGGACCCAGCATCCAGATGTGGCCTCACCAGGGCTAAGTAGAGGGGAAAGATCACCTCCCTTGACCTCCTGGCAATGCTCTTGATGCAGCCCAGGATGCTGATGGCCTTCTTTGCCACAATGGCATATTACTAGTCCATGTCCAGCTTGTTATCCACCAGGACCCCCTGTTCTTTCTCTGCTGAGCTGCTTTCCAGCTTGTTGGCCCTCCAGTGTAACCTGGTGCATGGGGTTATATTTTTCCAGGTGCAGGACTTGSCATTTCCCTTTGTTGAACTTCATGATGTTCCTCTCTGTCCATCTCTCCAGCCTGTCCATGTCCTTCTGAAAGGCAGCACAACCATYTGGTGAATCAGTCACTCTGTCCAGTTTTGTATCATCAGCAAACTTGCTGAGGGTGCATTCAGTCCCACCATCCAGCTAATTAATGAAGATGTTACACAGTAGTGGGCCAAGTATCAACCCCTGGGGGACACTRCTAGTAACTGATAACCAGCCGGACTTCAAGCCACTGATCACAACTCTGAGCCCAGCAGTTCAGCCAGTTTTCAGTCCACCTTACCGACCACGTATCTAGTCCRTACTTCATTAATTTGTCTATGAGAATGTTATGGGAGATAGTGTCAAAAGCCTTACTAAAGTCAAGGTAAACAAAATCCACTGCTCTGCCCTCATCCACCAAGCCAGTCATCTCATTGTAGAAGGCTATCATGTTCCTTCAAGGAGTRTGGGACGATGTAACAGAAGAGGAAGTTTGAGATGAGGACAACTGGTCAATTATTTGAGTAGAAAGGTTTTGCATGATGAAAACTTCATCACTGTATAGAAAGGAACTTAGACAAGAACTTGACAACACTGCAGTTATTCCAAGAAAATGTAATATGCTCCTTGAGGTACCATTTAAAAATCAGTATTARAAGTAAATATTTTGTAGAATTTCTCACTTGCTGAAACTCATCCATCCTGACTTGAAGCTGAACTTTGTTAGTATTGTTAGTTTTATTTTGCGATATTGATGAATTAGGAACCCTTGTGAGGAACTTTTTTCCTAGGTACTGTTCAAACAGAGTAGATAGATTGTTTCTCTGAAAGCTTAAAACCAAAAACTAAGACAAAGGACACGAAAAATACACATATAGGAGAGGAATACAGGAAAACCATGACACTATTCAGAGTTGTCTAACCAGTGTCAAATTTGCCGTGGATATCATGAATATGAAGAACTAGAAGGAAGACTTATAAGAAGGAGGATTAAGTTTTACAGATATTAAGAAGAAAGACTTCCAAGCATGGGAGTAATGTGAGAGAAAGTTGAAGGTGCTTTTTTGAAAGGTGGAATGTTATGTTTGATGTGACGGATAAGGGACAAGCCATGAAAGTACTTGAAGAAAATGGCTTAGTGGTCAAAGCAACAGGACACAGAAATTATCTTTGGAATTGCATCCTGGATATACGAAGGGAAAGACTGCAATAGTCAAGGCCAAAGAAAAGGATTTTGCCATGGCCGACAAGATATTGTGAGTCTGAACAACAAACTTAGCTATGTGTTTATATGAAAAAAGCCATATATAAAATGTTAAGTCAGAAGAATCTGCAAAACATAGACTTAGTTTTGATGTGAAGAGCTCAATAGGCGTCCAACAGAGGGAGGGAGGCTTCCCCCCCACCCCCTGTGGCTGATCTATGTTAACTAGAGCCTTTCCCATATTCTGCTCCTTATCCCTTTTCCCATGTAGGCTAAGGGCTCTACTGGATCATACAACCTTCCAACAGGGAGAGGCTTTTAATTAATTTCCCAGTCCCTGCCATAGCACTAGAAGTATTGATGTTCATAGGGCAGCAGCACAGATCCTCTCTGTCACCTTCAATCTGGCAGGTGAGAGTAGCAAATGTATGGCAGGAGCTATGTTGGGAAATTATGCTTTTCTGGGCCACCGAAGAGGAATCTATTGGAACAGTTAATGACCCCTTTTTGCCTCCTTTCTTCCCCCCATAAATCCATTATAGGAGTGTGCAGGTTCCTGTCCATTGCGAAAAAGAGTGGGAAGTAAACTTTTGTATTCAAACCACAACTATTAGTTGTTACTATTTTAAACATATACTAAAAAATAATATGGGAATAAATTTAGCATTGTTGTTCAGCCTAAAACAAAAGATTTAATTTAGAATTTTAATTTATTTTGAGTTTTTTAAGTCTGAAAAKAAATCAAAGAGAATCTTTAAATAAGAATGCTTTAAAGGATGAAAATGTTTCATCTTGAAAGCAGTGAAGCACAACATTTATGGTACAGTGATTTTTTTTTTCTTCCTGAAAGAAGAGTTCATTGCAATGTATAATAATAATTTGGTGTTACTGTAACTGCACTTCTGTGGATGGAAATGTTACTGCAAGGAAGATGAGAATGTTCAAGTGCGAGGGCAAGATGGGGTCGCCTCAGGGTACTGCTACCCTAGAGGAAAGCAGCTGGGAAACTTCTCTTTCTCTGATAGGAGAAGGAGGAGAATTATAGAAAGGAAGGTGCTACTGGGAGGGAGAAGGCACAGAGTGTTGTGAGAAAACTTATGCAGGGAGAAAATTAGAGCCGGGAGAAAAAGACTTGAAAGAGCAGAAGAGCAGCCAAGGCTGCAGACATGAGATTCAATTAAGCTCAAGAATGGAATTCTTTCAATAGGAAAATGGTAGAAGTGAACCAAGAGAGGACAGATTTATAGTGGAAGATGTCAGTCTGGTCACAGAATTTGCTTAACACAGAGTTCTTGTCTTCATCTGAAAAATATCAGTTGCTCTGAGTCAAAGTATTTTTCTGGTAACATTTTTTGTAGCAATACAGTACCATTTTGAACAACATTTTTTGAACTGCTACCTCTTTTGGATATTTTTGTTTGGTTGTGCCACCTGTTTGTGGGCTGTACTCCAGAACAAAAGGTCTATTGGACACTTTATCAATCTGCCTTAAAGATTATGGGAGGACAGCAGCAATCTTAAATCTTTAGGTTGAAAATCAGTGAAATAGCAATTTGATACTGATATGCAGTTCGTGGAGATCTAAGCCTCCCTAATTAATCAGTTTTAAATAACACTACTCAAATAGCTCAAAAACTTAAACAAAAATCTTAAAAAAAATTGATTACATAAAAATATGCTAATCAGAATATTAATAGAAATTCTTTTACAAGAGCTGACAAAAATGTCATGAAAGACAAAATTCCCCCTGTAAAGAATGAGTCTTCCAATAAATATACTTGTAGATAACACATTTTGATGGAAACATTTGAAAAAGCAAATGTTTTTATTGTGAATTTAATTTTTTTTTCTTTTGAGAATTTAAAAATATTTTTACTTTATTGTACTTCTCTTTTGTAGCATCTTTTATTGCTGAATATWAAAAAAAATCACATTTAATTTGGGGGGGGGGCTGGAGTTCAGTCTTTGTTTTGTCTTTTTTTTGTTTCTTAACACACAAGGTTTATGGTATCACTCAGGGTGTGGATATGTATGTGTGTCCGTTCCAGCCCCAGCTCCACCAGCTTTTCAGACTTTTGGTCACTTTCAACCGCATTTGACAAATATCTCAAAGGGTGTTTCCATTCTACAAAAATAAGCTGACATAAGAAGGAAAGACTGTGACCAAAGCATTTACAACTTTGCCTCTCAAGATTTTTCAGCTTCATATCCAGTTTCTGCAGTCTTTACCAAAATCTCTGTATGGTGAGGGAATGGAAAGAAATTATACTAAAGACATTATCCCTCCACCTTCTACTTTTCCCCCAAACTGAATTTAATGGCTGCTCATACCTCTTCTTCTATATCCTAATTCTCTGTTTCTRTGTTCTTCTTTTAAGAAGACAAACTGCACCAACCTCCAGGATCCCTGTAGTTAGAGATCCCTTGACATTCCTGACTCCTGTAGATCTTAAAGCCCATTTATCTCCTGTACACTAACCTCCTTGAACTTTTGAATATTTTGCCCTTCTCATTATTCCTGAGATGAGATRCTCAGCCCCTGACCATCTGCGCCTAACCTATGTGGTTCTTCTATTTCAGGTGCGGCTATTGCGTAGTGAAGTCTGCAAGCCCACTTAGCGACATAGAGAAGGGCCACACACTACACACAGCTGCAACACACAGCATTGATTCCAGTTTCTGACTCACTCACACTCCTGACGTGACCTGTGAGTGGATCATTTGCAATATACTCCTACTCGRGTGGAAGGTACATGGCAAGGAGGAGGGTCACCTTTTGAGTGGCTCCGTATTCGGAAGGAACCCACTAAAGCAAAAGGTTGCAACACTTCACCATGGTTCTGTTTCTTCCATATCATGAGAATTACCTTCCCCCTCAGATGTACCAATGTAGCCCTCTTCCTATTATTTAGGATAGTGCAAGTCTTTCTTTTCAACACAAAAGGGCGGAGCAGTGAACTGACTGATGTGAAGCAAAAACTTTTGCTTCACTACCTAAAGTATTTACTTCAGTCACAAAACACCTTTAAGGAGTTCATTAAAGAAGCAGTTGGCCAAAAGTCAGATTTATCAGTGACTGGAACTCTTTAGTTCTGTATCTCATGTAGTTCCTTCCCATTTTTCCCCTTTTTCTTTTTAATTTGAGTACTTTTCAAAATAGTATTAAGTAAAAGAGAATTCTTAAAAGCTAAAATCAGATTGGTTTTGCTCTGTTATAGCACAATTTGAGAAAATTTGAGAGAAAGCTGTAGAAACTAAGTTTCAAAAAAAAAAAGAAAAAAAAAGAGAGCTAAAGAAAGCAAGGAAAAAGACAAAATTTCACCCTGTAAATACAGCATAATGGGGTAACTTTGAAATTCCAGAAGTTTTTGTAAAATTGTTTCTCTGTTTATCAACCAGCAGTAACACATCCACAGTTATTATTATAATAATAATTCTAAAACTACATGGATTGTTTTGTTCAGATTTCAGTATTTTGCTTCAGTGTTGGAAACACTGAATATATTGGAGTCTCTTTTAAATGTATGAAAACAAGAAAATAGGAAGGAGTAATATAGAAGTTACACTGATTAATAATTATCCTTTGTACTGAGAGAAATGCAAAGTGGTAAGGCAACATAAATAGAGAAAAGTGAGTAATATCAGTRAAATTCAATCAGTTTATTTTAATAAAAGGTATGGGTGATTTAATATGTTTTAATGTGTGCTTCTTTAAAGCTGAAAGCTATTTTTATCTTTATATCATCTCACAGCTTTCAAACAGCATTGATTTCAAACATTAATGGTATGGATTCAAACTGGTACAAAAGGAGTGTATGATAAGCAATCCTCAATTATTTGAACAATTCTGTCCTGCATTTCCACCACCACCCCCATCCTTATCCACTGGCTTTTTAATAAAATTGACATGAAACATTTTACAAGTGATACGTGTACTAATTGCTCCATCATTTTAATGTCTGCTGCGGTAGTTCTAGGACAAGCTGAGGTTTGCAAAGGATGCTCTGAGGTACACCGAGCTGCTGGAAACCCTATTGCAATTTATAGTTCACAGTGAGTCTTGAAAAGTTGAAGCAGATTCTGTGAGCCAGATCCTCAACAGATGGAAGGCACAGGGAGCTGCACCAAATGACACTGGTAGAGTATCCAGTCTTTTATGTCTAGAAGCGGAAATAATTTAAATAACTACATAGCTTTACGTTAAAATATCTTCAACCGTTGAACCCAAACAACATGAAGATCCTGACATCTAGTGACACATACCATTTGCATCCTCTCACAGTCTTACATCACTTTCGTGAGTACTCCAGAGACATGAGAAGTTGCTGAAGCTGCCTGCTAGAGCCATCTGAAGGAAAAGTAAAATAAGTGACACCACATCCTCCTTTATTCTTGCTGACCTTTTTGTCAAAAAAAAGTCTTCTGTCTTGTTCAGCATGGTAGTTCACACTTTTCCTTTTTTCTCTTACACCTAGGAAAGACTTGTCTTCTTGAACCTTGGAGAAAACACTTATACACCCAACTGCTGTGAAAACAAAGCTATTACCCATCTCTTCCTGGAATCTAAGAGTCAGTGAGTCTGTAAGCTAGAGTAGCTGATTATTTTCTCAAGATGCTTTCTTTGTAGCTCCTCTTTCTCTTAATACTTGAGACAGATTAAGAAGATTTTATTTCTGTAAAATAACTTCTGGCTCAACTACTGTACTGTTAGAGTACTGTTTATAAACCTACTAGTATCAGATAGATGATGGTCATCAAGCCATCACTGACTCTAGAGAAAAAGATTGGAAGGGGATTTGGTTCTCTGTTTCCTTGCCCTCTCAGAAGTTATAATAGTGGTGTATGCTGGAGCAGTGTTTTCCAATCAACTTGAGATGCCTTTGATCATGTTTTTGTTTTTTTTTTTTTTACTTTTTTTTCCCCTTCCCCGTGGAATAGGAATGACGATGTAATATACAGCAGTGAAAAGAAACAGAATGCTGTTGTGTTTTATGCTTTGGCCATGTGTCTTTACACAATGGTTCTAGACTAGCTCATAGATTAGTGCTTTCTGCCTCACTTTGAGTAAAGCTCTTTGAGACAAAAGAGTAAATTCAACTTCTGATTGGTTCCTCTTTACATCATCTTTTAAACTAAGTGGAGGTAAGTGAGTATGTTCCATGTTAGAACAGTATAAAGCAAATTCTGTGCTAATACAGCTGACTATGTGGGAGATGCTACCCAGTATCTATCAAGCTCATTTATGGACTGCTGCAAAAGCTGAAAAGCTTGCTCTGCTGCAGTAATCTTTCACCTCCAAGGAATCACAAATAACCTATCGAAACAGCACAACATGAACATTAACACACAGTTAAAAAGGCTTTCTTAAAAGTTAATGTGGATAAAGCAAAAAGATTGTAATGCAAATGAGAAACAAAATGTACTGCAATTTAATTGTCCAACACTTCCAGCACTCACTCCTGACCACCACAAGACAGTAGGCACAAATTACATCCAAATGTAGGTATCATATAGGGGGGTAAAGCTCCACTGAAATTAAAATGATCAGGTCAGGGTATGGCCCACAACATAAATCTAAGGAGTTCTTTGGAAGCTTATACACGCAATATTTAATTTATGACATTCTGTGTAGACTTTTCACAAATTTTCTCTTTGTCTTACGCATATGCATAGCATTTGTAATATTTCAGTGGTATTTTCTTTACAATTATTACAGCCAAACTTTTAAAAACACTCATAACAAAAATACACAAATATTATATGTTAATGGAAAAAAATCTTGTGCTAATACTTTTGGGTTATTATCTCATGTTTTCAAGGTGATGTTGCAAACAGCAACAGAATATAAAAAAAAAAAAAAGAGAGAGAGTTTGAAACCAAGAAATACATTGACAGAGTCTTTTAAAGCAATAAGTCACAGCAGAGTGTGGGGCTACACTACTGCCTAATAGTTGTTAATCTGAATAAATAATATGTTTTTAATCATCAAGTGGCATTTAATTAACCTGCAATAACTGGCTTATTAATTCTCTATTAAATCATTATTTGAAACACTTAATTTAAATGTGAATGAATATATTTTCTGATACCTCCTATAAGGTATCTCAGTATTTGTAATGAATCRTAGGTTAAAGTTTGGCATTTGCTCTCCCTCTTTCTCAATAAACATCAAGGACAGGTTTGAAAAGCTTCATGCTGTTTGTTAATTAAAGTAAAGCAGAAGAGCAAAAGACAGGGAATTCAGAAAACAAAAAAAAAAAAACCAATTACCGTACACTCCAACAGTGCAATATGATTTATTTACACTTAATCCCACACTTAATAAATACTCAGGGCCAAATCCTCAACTCGAGTAAACTGACATTATTGACTTCAATTAATTTATTTACTCAGTCATTACCTCTTTTTTTCTCTGATGTTGGCTAAGTATGGGCAATGTGTTGAGTTTTGTTTAAGTATCAGAAGTAAAAAGCAATCCCTGTTGTAGGCAGCTTACAGTCAGGGGTACAGGAAAGTGGCGATATTATTTTGTTCCTGTGGTGTGAGGCTCACCCTGGCATAATTTGAAAAGGAGAACTTTTAGTAGTAATTTGAATAAAAGTGAAGGCATGCAACTGGGAGGAGGAAGTAGAGAAAAAGATACCACTGAGGAGAAAGAAATGGAAATGCAGAGCCCTAAACACTGACACATGCCATGCCAAGAAATATTTAAAATGGACCTTAGTGTAATAAAGCGTGATATGCCTTTGAAAGGTTAACCATAAAGACTGACTTTTACCTATGAAGGAGAATCTTGGGCGTCCTCAGTGGAGGCGGATACCTTCAGTGACGATTAAGATCCTCTTGTGCTGAAACATCTTCTTTGTGGAACCTGCTTCTCTCGTTTGATTAAGGAAGATACCTGTGGAATAGCCACTGGTGGATACCTTGTGAGGTGGCTTCCTTGTTGTAAGATTAGTCTTTGCAAATACATCTCCTTAGCTTCCTTTAAATAGCCAGAACACCCCCTACACAAGATAAATGCTGGACTGGTTCAAAATGGCTTTGAACTACATTCCATGACAATGCACAGTCTTTCTTTCTTTCTTTTTTTTTTTTTTCTTCTTCGGTAAAAAATCTAAAGCCCAAGGCAATATAAACAAATAAAAAATGTCAACAACTTGCCAATATTTTAGGACTGAAGAAAAATCAAGTTCTGACGGTGTTCTGAAAAGATAATATGGATATTGTGAAACTTGTAATACAGTTGTCATTGGAACAAAGGTATTAAGTAGCTGTTATAATGCCCTTGCATAAGGGAATGTATTTCTTGCATTCACAGGACACGAACACATCACAGGCATTTATGTTCTATCTAAAATGAAATCAACATTTGGACCGAGGCATAGCAGGGAATTAGCAGGATTTATGTATATTATGTGTACATATATTATCAAACATTTGTTTTCATATTTATTTTAATTTCCTCACTCTATTAATCTTTATATATTTTTCTGTCTTTAATTCTCCTGGCCTGATAGATTCTCCTCTTTCATCCCCCCCCCCCCCAAGATGTTCTCCATAATTATTTCCCTAGCAGCCCAGAATATTTTCTCTTACAATCACCACTTGTATACCAGAAAATCTTCTGGACAGCTCCAAACTTAAAATGGGTAATTGTTCTTTACACAGAGAGGCCAAAATGTGGTTAAAAACACAGAAGTATTTTAATGGCCATGGATTATCCAAAAATGATTCAGCACAGTTCATGCTTCATGGTTATTTATTGATGCAGGGATGATGCAGGATTCACTAATTAGAAAAGCTCGTGCAAGCTATGCCCTTCTCCTGCCACACACATACAATTTCCTTCTCTTCCTTCTAGAGCTTCTCCTTCCCTGAGGGTGGTGCAGTTCTGCAGTGTGGAGATTCACACCAAGACACCACACTTCCCCTTTGAAATGGAAGGAGGGAGAGGGGTAAAGACGCGTAATGGAGGTGTGCCCCGGTGTCAGAAGRTGCACCTTTAGCCCTTCTATTTTCACCTGTATTCTTTCAATCTTTATTTCTACTGTGTTACTACTGGAGCAAATACCTTTTAAAAATCATCTTTTTCTTGTTTTTCTGCTGGAAGCCTTTGCAAAGTCTCTTGCTTTCAGGCACCAGCTGCAATCGCTGAATACTAAACTCCCAATCAGAACTACTCAGTTCTCTGAGGTGACAGGGTTAGACGAGATACAGAACCTCACCAGAAGAAGCCTGTCTTTTAATTTCCATCAAGGGATACTTTGAAACARGTTCAGGTATTTTACTACCAGCATATCTCTGCACTAATGTAGCATTTCACAGGGTTTCCGCAATAACTATCGTTGGGTCTTCTCATAAGAGCCCTATAATAGTCATAAATATTCCTCAGGAGAGCCAGATAGACTCTGAAAGGCATATAATAGCTATCATAAATGAATAATAAAATGTAGAAAGGACAAGCCACCATGAAAATGGCAAATGAATATGATGACGTGTGTGTTGTACATGATTTAATTGTCTGAGTTTTATATTTATAGAAAATCCCAGTTGTTTTCTGCTGTGTCAGCAATACTTATGGAAGAAGCAGCATCCTCTGGAAGGTTAAGACTTTATGCAGAAAGACTGAAGTAATTACACAGTGAAAAGCTTGTACCACTGTTCTCTCTGCGTTCCTTGTGCGTTTTGTTAAATTGTTTCCTGCAATGCCAAATTCTGGAAGTTACAGCCCGAGCATCATCTTCACCTTGCCAAATAACGCAGGTAAATTTTACTTCAGGACAAACACCAACTTCTAAATCAGAGATCTCAAAAATAACATATATGGAGGTTATATCATGACACTGCCCTTCACAGTTCTTGAGCCTCCCTTTGAGGGACTTTGACCAAGTCAGGATTCTGGACTGGCCAGATGCCAGGTTCACTTACTCAGGGTCAAGCTGTGATTACTTTTCTTTAAAAGTAGTCCTTTCCTTTTGGCATAGATTCCTCGATTTCAGTCCACTAATATATGGTGTAATACACTTCTCAGCTTAGGAAGTGGTGCTACTCTGCAAGTAGTTCCATTAAAATCAAAGGCATTGTGTTTGGGATGAAGTCTTTATTTTTAATAATGCTGTCATAAACAGGCCTTAACATTCTTTTTAAGGGGATATTATGGTTTCATATATACAAAAATATATACAGAAAAGTAGAAAGGGAAGAAAAATCAGACAACATTAGTGTATAGATAGGAATAGGAGAAGTCTTCAAATCTCAAAAGTGAAACAAAGTTCATCCCTTTCTTTATTCAGCAACCAATATGAGAGCTTCTGGTTTAAATTAGCCATGTATGTCAGGATAAAAACACAGATAATGAAGCACATTGCAAAGTGGGAATACACTATGATTAAGAGAACAGAGAGTAAGCTGAAGTCTGGTTAATAGTGGCTCAATATTCTCCAAAATACAGTATCTTCTCAATGCCTTCCTTTTTCATTTTTGAACAACATAAAGCTTTCTTAAAGGCAAATTAATCAACTCATAGAAGATGAAGAGATATTTCTTTTTCCTTTGCATTCCCAGCATTCTCTTAACATCTATTAGTAAAGTGAGAAGAAGCTATAACCACTTGAAGCATAGGAAGGCTATAAAGAGCAAGCATAATGATTTATTGAAAGCTGTTCTTGATATGTTTCACTTAGATTATTTTATCAGCTTGAGTCTCTTTAAATAGACAATGCCACAAAAAGACTGAAGGATATAACTTAAATCAAAATTTCCAAGATGGTTGTTTTTGAAGGGTAAGATTTTGAAATTATAAAATCTTCTCTTTTGATTTATTTTCTATTTTCCCTATTTCTGAATATTACTTTTCTCTTGAGTACTGTATGTCTTAAAAAATAAGGGTAATTGAAGTCAAATCTGTGTTTAATTATGTGTGTAATTTACTAATATTTAGATATGTTTAACCTCATGCTGTGTCTCTGGCTTGTTTTATGAATGCACAGTTGTACAGAGGTGATTTGTGTTGGATATGAATTATTTTTTAAATGGGACATTAAACTATGGCACTGCAGTAATCATGAGCTACACAAACCTGTTTCATACAGTAAAGATGATGGAAGCAGCCATTTTGCTGTCTGATCCATAGATTTTGGGTTTCCTCTTCAAAATTCACTTTTGCTTAGTCTGCCTGATACTGCGAGTCACAAGCTAGCAGAGAAAATAGCAAGAGGCAGAGATGCTTCAAAGGAACCTGTGAGCTGTTGAATGCCCTCAGTCAGTTTTTAATGAAAAGAAAAGCTTAACTATTTACAGGTCTGAACTTAAAGATGGACAGGACTGAGTCACCATGGCAATACGTAACACAAAACTATCACTGAGGTGAGTCTGAATTTGCAGTTACTTGCCTTTTCATCTAGCAAAGCAACTGTCCATCTCCTGATGTCATCATCTCCTCTCCAAAGTTAGCAAAGCAGCAGTACACAGTCTGCACGTTTCTGATCCCACTTTTTATTAGCTACACTGGAGGAAAGGCCACTAAAATGTCACAGTTTAAACTGTAAAAAGAGAATCTTTAAGTTAGATGCCTGTAAATATATCTGAATTTCAAGAATAACAGGGGCTTACTTATGTCAGAATTCAATGGGAAAGAAAAGTTATAGGATAATACCAAGAGGCTTCCATACCAGGTATTGCCTGTAAGCCCTTCTGACCTCCTTGTTTATAGCCTTACTTATAGCTCCAGGGCTAGAGTGAGATTAAGAAACAGATCATGCTGTTGTCTTCTTACTCTGTGTTATTGCCCATGTGCTAGTGAAACGGAGGACTACATAATTACCAGTATAACACAGGTATCAAAGCTGTAACTTCCAGACCACTTATCTAAATTATGCACCCTGATTCAATGGGAAAAAGTCTATAAAGGGGAAAACAAAATTAGCATGTTTGGCAAATATTGGACAATAAGATACAAAACTTTCAATCAACATTTGCCTTCTGACATCACAGCAGGATTTTTTACAGATGTATCTAGGGACAACATTTTTAAATGCCAAAAGCCTAATCTTGGACACCTAAATTTATATTTAGCTTTAAAGATTGCTGATCGTCAAAGAATCCTAGTAAGGTAATTTAGATTCTAGGCAAGATGATCATAAAAGCAAATATATTTATTGGCTCTCACAGGCAGACTTTCTCTGGAATTATATCTACCGGTATCCATTTGTAGACATGCCCTTATTATGTTTTGGACATTGCATTTAAAAAATATAAAATTACATTATTACTCATAGTCAGAAAGCTCATTAAATGAAAACTATTCTCTATGAACTTCTCAGAAATGACTGCGTAATCTGCAGAGGACAGTTTCTGAAGAAACAGACGTCTGGAGATCACAGAGGCACCATCCATATGTCAGTACTGGGTTATGATGTAGAATGTAAACTGAGTACAAACATACTCCTCCTTCTTAATAAATTCCTGTGTATAATATTTCCATTTTAGAAGGAGAAAGTATGTCTTAATTTTACTAACTATTTACAATAAACTTAGTAACTTTATCTTAAAACAAAATAAGGATACTTGCAAAATTTCTTTTATTAGCCGCAGAATAACAAGAAGCAATTTGTGTGTGTTTGCATGTATGTTGTCCTCTCCTTTCTTCTCTAGGGAAATCACTGAATTTGCAAAGCAGAGAA
This sequence comes from Apteryx rowi, assembly GCF_003343035.1. Lineage (NCBI taxonomy): Eukaryota > Metazoa > Chordata > Aves > Apterygiformes > Apterygidae > Apteryx > Apteryx rowi. Next base: position 317,424 of record NW_020448252.1, read on the forward strand.
GTTTCTATTGTCAAAGGTTTTAAACTCCATGCTAAAACGTCCTTCCCTGCTGCAGATGCAAAGAACCATGAAAGCATGTTAACTTGGAATCTGCATTGCTTTGTTTCAAAAAAGACTTGCAGTTGAATATTCTTAGACCTGTTAGTAAAAAAGCAAATTCTGAAATGGCCCTGTACAACTGCAGAACGCTGTACGTTAAAAAAAAAGACACTTACTCTTTGCTCTGTGGAATAACCTGCGAACTTTGCTCCCATCAGTCACAGGTTCATAAGAATTCACAGTAGGTGAATGGTTCCTGATGTTTCTGGGAAAACAATGTCTATACATTATGTTCATAGGTACACTGTTCACAGGGATAGTATTTCTTTCAAGAGAGTATTTCATAATGACAAGGTTCATAGAACTTTTGACTATGGAGTATTGGGTGGCATCCTTCACTTATTTGGTAGGTGGGAAAAAGTGAAACATGAGTATTCATGTATGCAAATGTAGGACCTCACAAATAGGCTTCCTTCAAGTAAAATACTAAGGCAGCATCAACAACCAGTATTTCCCTGTGTCTGATTTTTGCTTGGCTCTTCTTTTTCATCTTGTTGCTTTCCTCTTTAGAGGGCTCCCCAGTTATGCCTTAGACTGCAGAGTAGCTGAGATTCTCATATATTCCAAAACAGATGTATTTTGTGTGAAACAGGAGTCAAAAAAGCCCCCCACACACACTTTTTTCCCCCCCCAAAGTGGTATTTTGCAAGAGGTTCTACATGTGGTACTTATTATTCACATCCTAGGTTTGTAGATATTTGTCAGACTAGAGGAGGGGAATTTCCAAAGGCTAATTTTAGTCTATAAAGGCTAATTTCCCTATGGTCCCTTGTAGTCAGTAGAGGAAGATAGTATTCTCCAGAGAAGAGCTCAGAGTAGGAGACTAATTAATCTCATGGGAAGGAGATTGACCTCACTACACTATAGTCAGACTGCTTGGTGAATGTCTCCCACTCTGGCCATTCACCTAGATTATGCTGATTGTGCAGAAATAACCTCTACTTTTCCTCATTTTTTTATCCCACCAGTGTGTCAGCAGCAAAATTTATACTAAATATTTTTATATCATTATAATTGATACAGAAATGGCCTGAGATTTGGTCTTAAGGGGATGCTTTCTAACACCTATGCACTAGCAGTACATATACTGCTAAATACTTTTGTCCCATGAAGTTACCTTTGGTAACCAAATCAAGTGATGTAGGGTGGTTCATATCCATTTTGTTCAGGATTAGTCTCTTCTAGAGCAAACTGGCTGCATGCACACTAAGCAGACCTTGACACTGGCTTTGACCTTAGTCTAACATAGTTTTCATTTGAACAAAAGACATAATTATCTTTTTTTCTTTTTTTTTTTGAAAATATATTTAACAATGTGAAGGCTTTATTGTAGTCCATCAAAGCYGTATGCTTATACCTTGAAGTGTATTGCATGCCCTGGCATCAGGATATGTTCAGGAACTGGTGAGTTAAAAGCATGTTCAGAAAGTGTTGGAGAACTGTGTAGAACACAGAGAAAAGAGCCCACTTCTATCTCATCCCTCTGCCTTTCAGAAGCTGTCTGTGAAAGAAGCTGTCCCAGGACTGCTTTCAGGTTTTGTTTTAGAGGGAGCTATTTGGTTCACTTCAAAAGGAAGATTAAACTAATATTTATGCAGTGCAATTGGGGGACCAGATCTGGCAGTGAAAGGGGAGTATGAATTATTTGACAGTTCAGATGTATCCATTAAGAATTACATCTTAAGATTACTTGGAAAGCCAGTTTTTGACTCGTTTAATATGGACCTCTTAATTCCAAATAATGCTCTATCTTCAATGAAAATATTGTGTGGCACTATGGCAAATTGATAAAAATTTAGGTTTTCTAAGATAATAAATGATCCACTTGGTGGGAGTTCTTGAAGAGCTGGCTAGAGCATGATTCTGACTGCTCTCTCTTCTAAACAGTTTTATATCAGCAAAAGTTACTAACAATAAAGACAGTCTCTTGCAATATTTATTTGGTGTGGAAACATTTATCAGGAGGCTGTTTTACCACAGTAAACAGGAAAAAAAAGCAGGTTTTACAATCCTGAATGGGAAGGAACTGGCCATGTAGCAGTTTCTCCATTTAATGGTGACCCTTATTAAGAAAAAGTTTGACCTCCATTTCTTTGAAGGAATATGTCATTTTTCCTACGAGTGCAATCAACTTTAATTTAAACAGATCACCTCTCTTCTCATTTGCACTACATCCCTTTGGTAAATAAAACAACCACTTATGTGGAAAAATATCCTGAATTAGAAGTTTAGCAAACATCCAAGGAATACAAAGTCTCTACAGGAGACAATTCTTTGGTGGCAGATACAGATAACGGACCTCTTTTCTTTTTTTATGTCTAGAGTTAAATGCAAACAATAATGTTGCCATTTAAAATCATCTCTACATGTTTCATTTTGTTGGTGCAATGAGCAACCATTTGCATCAGAAAACAGTTTTTTAGCCTCATTCTGGACACAGACCTATGTGTGAAGAAAATCCAAAAGTATGTAATCTTGAAGAAAAAGCTGATAGATATTGTTTGAACTGTATCAGGATCACGCTGAGAGCAAAAAAAAAAATTGTAGTTTAGAGCAAAAGTTTTATTTGTGACCTGAAATTTAAGACAGCTAAACCAGAGGAAACTTTCCTTCTATAAGAATTTAATTTGACAAAGTTATTGCTCCAGATGCTTCTGGCTGAACTACAGATAAAGGCACAAACATTATGCACAAAGTCCTACATCAAATCATATAATCTCAACCACATGACATGCACGAGGTGTGTCACTACAATAATTCACTCTTCTTTAACAGGAAAGAATTCTACTGAAATGTGCGCACTTATGATTTTTGTAGACAGCAGCAATTGTCTCTTACATATTCCAATGACACCAGGAGTATGGATCTCACAAAGGCAGCGAGGTTTTCATTACCAAGGTACAGAGGCATGTAACRAGAGCCCACTATCTCTCATTAATCTAAAGGATAATATTAGCTGTGTTGCAGTGAATAAACACAGGCAATAGAAGATAAGGGAATTAATAAACATCGATAGGACAACATTTCTGTAAGTTTTATAGGTCAAGTGTTTGCTTTTTGTTAGGGAAAAAATAAAAAAAAAACTTAAAAAATGCATAGACTGAAAAATGCAAAACCCTGCCACAGTAATTGCTTAAGATGTGTTTCAACCTGCAAGAGGTATTCCACGTGTTTTTTGTGCTGTCTTCCTATAATACTTTCTCAGAATGGGTAAACATGCAGTACTTACATAATCATTTTAGAAATCAACAAAGAAATGTTGTTAAAACTATGTTCTCCCATTCAAGTTTAGAGTATAATAAGTATTCAGCAAAAGACTTTCTCCTTGACAGAATCTGCCACCTAGGAGAGCAAGGCATCATCTGAGTGGAATCACGATGTTGAACTGTCATAGCTCTCTGGCAAATTGAAGATGAGCCTTAATTTTTCATAATATACTCTTAATTTTGATCTACAGACAAAATATTTGCTCCTTTTTGAAAGAAAGGCAGGCCCTCAAAAGTATTATTTTCTCTTGCATGTAAAACCTTTATAAAATGGCAGCTGAGTGTTTCATTGTGACTGCTGGAATGAACACAGCTTTAGATCTGTGATTTGTACTAGCATGAAGGGGAAACAAAACATGTTTTAAATTCTATTTCCATGTGTTCTTTCTTAACTGATCTCTAATTTTGCCTCAAACATCAATCTGGCCTTCTTAAATAACAGCCTAAGTGATCATGAATACATTTTTTCTGAGGTGGTGAGAAAACCCTCTAGAAAATCCTAGAAAATATTTGGCATCCTTTAATTACAGCTCATCTCACAGTAGTTTCATATCTTTTTAAATGTATAAAGTGTGATCCACTTTGGTCTGGGAAGTCCTAAGACTTGTGTTTTTTCTGGCTCTTAATATTGACTTGATCAGTGATCTTAACCAAATCCCTTAGGACTCAATGCAGCAAAACACAGAAACACGTCTTTTACTTGAATGGGACTTAATATTTAGCAAGCATTTGAGTATTTTGCATTCTATTGCCTCTCATCCATGCAAAAGGAAAGAGAATGTTTATACCCTCCTTTCTTCGCTCACAGATGTTGCAAGATTTAATCAGTTTGAAGAAAGATAGGTTTTAATTGCATTGCAGAGAATTGAACAGCTATGATACATCACAAKAGATGCAGTCTGACCAGCAGCAAGACTTCCAGAGAAAAAATGAGGTTGAGAAACTAAGAGAACAACTCTCAAATACTAGTGAACACAAAAGAAAAGGCTACGTTGCTTCCAGGCTCCCATTTTCCATAATTTTTCTTTTTTTTTGAACTTATTTAAGAAACAGAAAATGGTTAAATATCAGAATTTCCTAAAAAAATTCCACTCCTATTTTTTCAGAAAATTTCAGAGTTAAGGAGTGCTCTTACTCTTAGTATTCACAAGCAAGGTGGTTGTAAATATGAGATATGCATAAAATAGATACAGTTTCTTTTGTCAGAGAAAGTCCCCAGAGCTACTGGTATTCAGATAAATCATCCTTCTTTTGTTTCTGAGGAACTCTAAAGAAGGAAAATATTAATAATTAAAATAAAATAAAATAAAATAAACCCAACAAAATAGCAACAAACAAAGGAAAGAAGCCAGAAGCCATTGGGGACTGATTTGGAAGTGCTTCCTGAGATTTTTAAATGCTAACTCTTCCATGTATATGTGTACATAACAATGATGCCTTAGGGAACTCAGCTGTTGGGGTAAGTTTTTAATAATCTATTTTGGATACTCATGGACACATTCTTCAGTCTTCCTGCTTCYATCTTGCAAGATGTCGAATGCCAAGAGAGGTCATGGGTGTCCTTGCAGATGTGACGTTCCAGACCTGACGTTTCAGAAGAACAATAGAATGAAATATTTGGAACAGATGACAGGAAATATTAAATTTGTTCTCTACAATGCAATTAAAATCCCATCTTTCTTCAAACTGAATAACACCATTGTTTATGATCTATATGCTGATCTTTTTAACCATGCATAAATAGAGCTGGACTCCTGAGGCAAATTATCCAGGACTTTCTAATGAAAAGATTAATGAAACATATGTTTTAATAAAGTAAAGATGTGGGAAAATGGGTAACTAAGTAAGACTTTATAGATGATGAAACCATACAGTCAGCAGAGAAAAACAATAAAAAACATCACCTAGTTCATGCTTCAGACACTGTAACATATACCACTGCACAGTGATCTTAACAGATTGTTCTTAAGGAAACTATGAAAGCCTTCTAATGGTATCAAAATTCAGGGCTGTAAATTGCATTGTCTTTCCAGTAGCAAGGTTTTATAATAAGGAGGAAAACTGGTGAAATTTCCTGCATGTGCATTTGTTGTGTGATCACACCTTCTTTGTTCAATTCTAGCTTACTTTCTAAGCTAAACAGAGAGTAGGCCAAAAATGAAGAAATACTTTTGCATTATGAATGCTTAGGTCAAGATATTACAGGATTTCACTTAAGATAAATCTCGCCTCATGGTGCTTGAATTATTATGACACTTTGGCTCTTTGCAGGTAGTTCATATGAAATCATGGGGCCTGCTTCTGAAATTAATTAACAATTCCTTTTTAGATCTGGCATGTGTGTCCTGTCCAAAATATCATTGTCTTTTTCAGCAATACAAATAAATTGATTTCTTGAGCACTTTTTTTTTTTTTTTTTTTAATCCCCAAGGTGGCACATTGTGTTCATGAGTAGTAGGCCTGGGACCTGAATAGAGAAAGAACTGCTTTTTCAAATGTATTTAGTAAATTAAAAATAGTGGTAAAAATAGCCTCAAATCAGCAGTGATATTCTGAAGACTTTTAATATAGTTACTGTTGTTTTTGTTAAAWTGGAAGCAGAGAGTTCCCCTTTCCAGTAGTATACAACCTTAAGAAGAATGCGTACCATATTACTAACAGGCCAAAGCGCTGACTATTCAAGCACTTAGCTCTACAAATATCCCCACTGAACTCCCTGGGTTTGTCCACATCATTGAAGAAATTTTCTAAATCTGAGAAACAGTGCAAGCATAGAGTTAGGCATGAGCAAAATGGCATTTACATCTGTTGACTGAGCTGGGAGCTACATAAAAAAGTCTCTAGGAAACACAGAAGAAAAATTGTGTTACATGCCACCTTCTTTCTGTTGTACATAATTTGGGTTGCTAGGAGGCGTGTTTCTCACCCTAACACTTGTTAGAATTCATATCCTTTTCTGGAGGGATTTTGAATTTGATTGTATTTGTTCAAAAAAACAMAATAATAGGAGTTCCTGCTCCTGTTACACTAGAATTCAGAAATTAAGGCATACAGGACACCTGTATTTAATTCCTCCCTATATCTGCAGGGACATGATCTGCCTTGGTCCATCTTATAGGTACAAAGGTCTGTCAGTGTTTTAAGCAAATTTGCACAATGACCACAGCAGATGCTGAATACTGCCTATAGAGACCTTTCAGAGTGGGGACCTAGTGTGTGTGTGTCACTTGGGTCTACACCCTAAACTGGCTCCAGAACTGGTATTTCCTATCCTCCAGAGGCCAGTTATAACTTAGGTCATAGAAAATCTGGTTTATGGTAAGGGGGAGAGAAGAAAAGGATTGAAAGAAAGGAGTTCTTTTGGCCCATACTATAGAAACACCTACGCTTTATGTGGAATAATTAATATTCTTTGATCCAGCTAATGACTGCATATGTGCAAAGGTGTAAGTATTAACAAATCCCATAGATTATTGATTAGGATAACAGCTGACCAATTATGGTTTCTCAAAAGGAGAAACTAACAGAGATTCATCTCAGTCATCTAAACACCTAAAACTACAGAAATTTTGCTTTTTTGAATTTTGAATTAGACCTGAAATTAATGATTGAACTACTCCTGTGAAATTTTTGTAAAAACCTAAGTATGGTTGTACCGGTCCAGACCAAGTATCCTGATCCCACATCAGGATGTCATCAGCTCTGGGACTTACCACGTGGTATGTGCTTTGTCCGGTTTGGTAACCCATCAGGGCCTGAAGTCACTGCCAGCCCTGCTGGTCCCTGCCTGCCCAGGCTCCCCTTCACCACTCAGCCGCAGCCCCATCACAGCCCAGCCTGGGGCTGTCAGTCGCTGCCCCATGACGCCGCAGCGGTGCTGGCTCCAGCCCCRCCACGGCCCTGCCCCTGCCCGGCCATCAACCTGGCTTTGAATAGCTTGATTTGGTGCCCCTTTGTTCTTGTACTGGCAGAAGAAGTGAGCATTCAATGCCTTTTTATCCTTTCCAGGACACTCAGGATTTTACACATCTATATTGTACCTCCCTTCCCAGTTTTCTGTTGTACAGACCAAAGAGCTCTAGTTCGTGTTTTCAAAACTTATGTAAAACCCATTCCACACCTTTGAACATCTTTGTCACTTTCTGAAATTTTCCCATATAACCTTTATATAAGACCCATTATATAGGACCTCCTGCCCTTATGTGGGACCCTTTTCCCATATAAGTCTCCTATAACTCTTCTAGGATAGAAAGACCAGAACTACACAGTATTCAAGAGGTAGACAAATAACAGATTTAAACAGTGACATAATGATGTTTATTCACTATTCCTGTTCTAATAATTCTTAACATTCAATTTCTTTTTTTAACACATACTGAGAACCAAGCTATTATTTTCTTGCAATGAGCTATCATAACCACAATATTGTGACTGGTAACAGTTTAGAGACTTGTTCTCAGCATTTTCCTAAAACCTTGGAAGTGAGGACACTTCCGATTTGGAAGCACTAAATACTTCATGAAGTATGGAAAAGTGAGGTGAAATATGAAAACTGAGGGACTGTGGATGGCATCCAATATATAGATGGAGAAAGTGACATTTTTGAAATAATTTCTATTTTGAATGAAGTGAAACTTTATACAGAAATTTTCCAGTAAAATTGAGTTTCATGAGATAACATCTCTTCACTGTGCCCGAAATATTTCTCTTTAAATTTCTTGAATTCAGGGAATTTCTACCAAATCAGGATTCCATGAGGAAAACCTGACAGAATTCTTGATATGCTGTTAGTGCACCCAGAATCCAAGACTTTGAAGAGTATAGTATTTTAGACATGATGGCTTCCCCTTATGAATGGAATCTTATTACCAGGAATGCCTGTTTTTGCAAGGTTTTCACACTCTTTGATCCCGATTGTTGAGCTCTGCCTCTAAGCAGGGCTCAGTTTTTGACTCCACAGAAGAGCCTAGCTGCCTTGAGAATTTCAACCAGCTCTGGGCTCTCAGGTTTTCTAGGTTTCTTGGCATGGAAATGTTGAAATGGACAATCAATTTTGTRTGGCTAACAGCATCAGTGAACCTGACAGGAATGCTAATTTCTCTCTAGCAGCTGCTGGAGATCAATAGTGTGCGACTGAAGAAAACCCCACTGGGCAGATTGTCCTTTGGCCAAAGTCTCTAAGATGTCCTGACTTCTGCGCCAGCTTGTTCCCCAGCTCTTGATCTCCTCAAGAATGTCATTTTTGCTTAGCAGCTGTAGGTCCTAGTGCATTTATTTTACTTGACAGGAACAGGGGGCGGTGGGGGGAAATGCCTTTTTTTTCTTCTGAAGAATTTCTGTTCACGGGAAATTTAGCAAATCTGGTTTCTGCATGATTTGGTTCAAAACCAAATATAGAAATATCATTATGTGGGTTTTATTACACAAAATAGAGTATCTGAATTTTGGCCAGTTGCTATGCCAACTATTCCTATCTGCCCATATATAGGCATGTAGCAAAAGTAGGTTCTAAGGACAAAAGTAAGAGTGGCTAGTGTTTCAGGGAGGTTGGAAAATTGGAAAAAAAAAAAAAAGCTTTTAAAGCAGACTTTGAAGCAGATTCTTTCTGTATTCTTATCATTAAAAATAAAAGATCCCTGATTGAAAAGCTGTCTCCAGAACAATAGCAAGAAAGCAATATAGTTGTTTCAGACAGCCATCTGGTCTTCCCRGGGTTCCAACAGTTAGACCCTGTTAACCCTGACCTAGGTTCTTTTTTTTTATTTAACTTTCTGATGTCAATGGAAAGTGCTTACACAGGCAGTATCAAGCCATTTTGTATAAATCTGTACTAATACTCTTAAAACCACACAGCACTCAGAATTCAGGATTAAAGCTTTAAAACAGATGAAATACATATTGGGATTCCCAACAAGTTTTCTTTCTTTTTATAATGCAAATGTGTTAATGCTCTGACCTCAAAACTGAAAGACCAAAGCCCAGATATCTAACAAGGATCTGGCAAAGCTCTGTTCATCTAGCACAAACACTGAGAAAAACAGGACTGTCCCTCCTAAATAACAACAAAGAGATATTAAAGACTTAAGCCTCAATAACATTATTTTGTTTCTATTCTAATCACAAGTTGAGATAAGAGTATGGCGATACTTTCAGCTTTCTGATTGTTAAAAATATCTGTAATTCCGCAAAGTACAGTATTTTTGAAATCTATAGCTTCTTGAAATAAAATATATTAATAATTTAATACAAAATGCTGAAAAAATGCTGAGGCACTTCTCTGGCCTGTAAGCAGTTTATAATAAATAAATAATAAATAGTATCAACAATAAATAGTTAAACACTATCTTCTATTTTTGTGATTTTAAGCGTGCATCTCACCATGTTTCACAAATGTATAGCTGTTACCATTTCCTTCATCAAGGAAGTAACCCAAGCAAAGAAACATCATGTGACAGACTCAAAACCGGCAGCAGAGCCTACTAGTCCCAGTTCTCTGCTCCCATAGGACTAATCCCAGTTCTATGTTCAGTCCAACAAGCACAGCTGGTTATATGCCAGAATTTCCAGATGCTTAGAAACAAGTGGTCTTCAAATAAAGAACAATTCAGCTATCAATTTTGTTATCATTCTTTCATTTTTTCTGTTGTTTGAAAACACCACAATTGTGAAGCCTTCTTTTTAAAAAGATTATGTCTGATGCTACATATGCTCTAGGTGAAATAAACATCGCTGGCTTCTTTGGTCTATGCATGCAGCCTCCTCCTGTTCTGGTTAATGGGTCATACTCTACCTGGAGGCTGGTAAGAAGTGGAGTCCTGCATGGGTCTGTCCTCAGACCTGTCCTGTTTAGCATCTTTACTGGTGACTTGGAGGATGTGACAGCGTGCATTCTCATCAACTTTGCAGGTGACACCAAACTGGGCAATACAATTCAGTATGTTTAAGGGCAGGACTGCTATACAGAGGGACCTAGCCACAGGCTGGAAGCATGGGCCAGCCTTAAGAAATTCAGCATGGACAAATGCAAAGTGCTGTATCTGAGAAGGAAGAATCCCTTGGAATAGTACAGGCTGGGGACTCGCTGGCTGGGGAGCTGCTCTGCTGAAAAGGYCCTGAGGGCCCTGGTGGACAGCGAGCTGAATGTGAGCCAGAAATGCACCCGGGCAGCAAGGAAGGTCAACAGCATCCTGGGCTGAATGAATGGAAGCACGGCCAGTAGATCAAGGGAAGTGATCATCTCCCTTTACTTGGCGCTCATTAGACCACATCTAGAATAGTGCRGGCGGCTTTCCTCTTCTGCCCCGCAAAACAATAAAGACATTGATCAACCAGAGTGAGTTCATCTTCTTCATCAAGAAGATGGAGCCAGGCTCTTCACAGTGGTGCGTGGTGGGAGGACAAGCGACAAGAGACATAAATTGAGTAAGAGAGAACTTCTGAATTATTCTATGATTCTGTAATTCAATGATTGTAACTAGTTTTTTATTCGTTTGTTTGTTTTGTTTTTATAATAAGTTCCTTACCAGTCAGACCAACCATTTACTTTGTCCAGTATCCTGTCTCTAACAGGACTCAATGGTGGATGCCTAGGTAGAAGTGTAAGACATGGCAAGGGTAGTAATATGGCAGTTCCAAGCAGGAATTCATGATCAGAAAAAAAATAACAACAACAACAACAACAACAACAACAACAACAAAACTTTGTTCTGGAACTCTATTTTTCAGCACCACATCCCTCTGATTCAGCCCATGCCCTAAAACTTTTCCCCATTCTTCTGCAGGATCAAATCATTCAGAAAGACCCCAGGTTGAAAGCATGACAGAATATAAGGGCAGAACAATACTATATTTGCACTGTTTCTTATTCTTTCTGTACACATCCACCAGAAGCCATTTGCATGGATAAGATGCTGGGTCAAATGAACATTCAGTCTGACCTTTTATGGCCATCCATATGTAAAGAATCCAGCTTTGCAGGTAGCAATCAAGCTTTTATATTTGTAAAAAGTTTAGATTGTCAGTGTCACCAAAGCAGCCAAAAGTTAATCAAGACAATGTCTGAAAATCATCAGCGTAAGCATTCCTCTCTTATATGGGAAAAAAGTGTTTGTCTTAAGACAATAATGGGATTCAAAGTTTATGTAGGCTAAGTGTAAAAAAATAGGAAATAATAAATTAATACTAACAAATTTGATAGGCAGGCTTTGCCATTCAGCCAGATGCACATCTATAAAGATCTAGCCAATTTTTTCTTGTAATCTTGCCAGAGAAGGGGGGAAAAATATATATATTACCAGAATATAACATGCTGTATGATTTTGAGAATAACCCTTCAAGCTGTCAGTCTTGTTGCCAAAACTACTGTGCAACAGTATTAAGCAACAGGAGCATGGACTCATTTCAAGCCCAGGTGCTGAGCAATTTGAAATGCATGAGCTCCTTGTTGTGAAACAATCATTCCCTCTGAGGCTCTTTGTGTCCTCATCACTCCATGAACTGTGCTCTTGGTGAATGTGCACTTACTTGCTTTTTAGCCAGAGTTCACATGCAAATTTCTGAAAAGACAGAACATTTCTATTTCCTTTCTTTACAGGATGCTGTCCTTATAAAAAATAGAGCACTGTAATCCAGAGCTGACCTGGAGGGGTCAGCAATTATGGCAGTGTAGTAAAGAATTAAAGATAGACAACAGATAGCTTCTGATCCATGAACAGCCCATATACTAGTATCATGTGACAGAAGAAAAAACCCTTCACATACAAAAAGAAAGTGAGAACACTGACAGTCAAATAGTACAAGTGCTTAGGAATTTATAATGATCTAGGACTCATGCAATTAGAGTTTTCCAACACCCCAAAATTTTAATTATTGTGTTTTGTATATATCTTACAAATTAGCTCTCACAAAGAGTTAAGGACCAGTAGTATGCCAAATATTTCTGCAGCAAAGCTCAGATTCATTTTCAATATCTAAAGCTGTAATCATACAGCATGTAATTCATCTCATTTAATTTCTGTTCTCTGAAAGTTACTTGTCTAAGTCAAAGTTGGATCCCTTTATCCCGCTGAAGAAAATCAGACACCTCAGATGACAGAAATCACCTTGCAGGGATGCCTTTTTTTTTTTGTCTTGACCRTAAAGCGGAAATAAAATTATAAGCTTAAATTCAGACACTTTATACATGATAAAATATTCAGAATTATTTAATTGGAAATTTGTTGACTTAATCAGGTTCTTGATCCAGCTGCTTGTACTCTTTCCTAACCAGTGGGATACAGATAGTGCAATACAGATTGGGGCAGAAACAAGATGGGGCTGTGGAGGTGAGGAATACTTTAAGGCAATATTGACAGCAAAAAAAAAGGAATCTTCTTCTAACCTTTAGATATATGCATTAGGTGAGATAAATCCATTCACAGCACCCCACTTCAATGAGGTTGAAAAATGTTGCACTTATTTACTTCAGAATTGTGATTACATTATCTCCTCAAAGCATCTTTTTTCTATTGTTATGTGAAAATTACCATGTAGTAGATAGTGAGAATGTTTGAACAAGCTCAGGTGGCAGATCTGTGCCAGAGCCAGATACTGATCAGTGAGCTGTGCTTGCGCTGTGTGGTACAGGGCAGTGTTACGACTAGCCCATCCACCAGGCACCTTTCAGTGCCACACTGAGACAATAGCCCAGATTACAGAAATAGGATACAGACATAAAGTACCATGTATTAGTATGTCATATGTACCATTACAGTGGTCTAAAAATATAAACCAGGAGGTTTTTATAAGGGGGAGGTATTTTTTTTAGTAGACCAACTGATACAACTGGTAAAAAAATGTCAAGCTTTTGGGACTGTAAGCACTCTGCATGATAAGTTGTCTGTTTTTCCAACTATATGAGTTTAGAGAAGCTATAAAAAACAGAAAGCAGGTTTTATAATGGAAAATGTACTAAAATTTTAACTGTGCAGCACTACTATCACTATCTGTTATTTACTATAACACATTTTTACATATATGCAATATATATTCATTATTTTAGCTATGTTAACATACTTCTAGAGGAAGAATAGAATATTAGTGTTGTTAAAACTTAAATTTTCTAATCTATCAGCAGTATTTTATGACTTAAATTAAAAATATACAGCTTTTATAATTAACAACACAGATCTAGCTCAAGGAGAGAAAGCTGTGAACACCAATAGAGTTATGCCATGGCACAAACTAGCCATCAAATGATGACAAACCACAGGGGAGTGAAAACCTCAACCTATTACTTGTTGCTAATTCATCAAGCAAAAATATTTTGAGTTCATTATATTATTGATAGCAAACAATTTGAGCAGTTTCTTTGGGTAACTTGCAACTGATGGAACAACTTTAAAAATATGCACTCCTGTTTCAAGATAGAGGCATATGATTAGTTTTAGCACAGAGCAACAGGCAAGACCAACTCACTACTACAAAGACACTTCACAACCCAACTTGCTCTGAAATGAATTTTACAGAAAATTTATAAATTGTCATTATAACAGAATGAATTGTTAATCTGTCTATAAGTAGTCATAATGGTGCAGGTACAGGTAGTTTAGGTGAGATAAATTATGCCCCTAAATGGATATTTGGTTGAGAACCTATATGAGCTCCATTTTGTTATATCCGAGTTTTTTTGTTTTTTGGGGKTTTTTTTGATTTTAAAGATAAACCTTCAGAGATTCTGATCCTAGGAGGAAAAATAAAATGCTTTCATGTTATTTATCAGAAATTCTGAAATTYCAGACTAGAAAAACTCTGTGTGTGTTCCTCAGTACCTTTAGGTAAAATCATACAATATAGTTTATAGCCCTGTGCTTACTCAAATTTATTTCCTGGTTCTAAGTAACTCCTCACCCAGCCTTTTTCTCAGGCCTTCTTTATTGCTCTTCAGAAATCTCCTCAAAGGACTTCTCTCTTTCCTTTSACTAGACACAGGAATTTAGGATGAGTTTAGTCTCTAAATGCTTTAAGAAGCCTGGCCACAGGCATATTTTTTAGAACCAGAGATATCAGCATGCAAGGTAAAGGGAATTTTGTACTTCACCAACACTTACATTTTGAAGTCCAGATGGAAAAATCACTCATCCCATTATGGATGTTCTCAAGGTGTGTTAGGTTCCAGAGGCACTGTGAAACTAAAATCACTGGTATTGTTTCATATGGATAGTATTTGACATAATTACTGACTTTTCCAAGCTACTGTCTATATTTCTAATAGCTTAGGTATATTCATTTCCAAAATTAGTATTGCTTTAAAAAATAATTTAAGTTTTGCACTTTTTTTTTTGTTTGTTTGTTTTGGTATTAAGAGGATGTATTAGCTTCTGTCTTAGCTATCAGTGTTTTGTGGTACTTCAGTGTAAGTGAGCTACACCAGAAAAATCTGAAAGAGAAGCCACGTGTGAGTTGTGCTGATGCAATATATTGTTACAGAGAAGGGTTTTATCTTCTTCATTCCACTACATCAGTTCTTCAAAACTCCTATTTTATATTAAGGATACTTAGCTCTGAAAGACTAAATATTGATGTCAGAAAGTGGTTTGTTTTTGATGTCAAAGAGTGGACTGGTGGTAGGACCAGTTAAATCAGTTATAATACCCATGCAGTAGATCTAATACTAAAAAAAGCCTGTGGAAAGGAAAATCCGATGTTTTATTATTTTCTTTCAAGTTATTTCCCAAGTTTTCAGTCTGAAAGCATTTCCATCTCTTGGGTCCAGTCTACTGTAGGCAGAGGATTCCATGCCCCTGAAAGAAGCAAACCATTAAGTGTAAAATATACTGAGAAACTGCACCTCATACTATATTCACTGCCTAACCATAAGAAAAACTGATCAAACACAAATATTCGTGTAATGTCAGAAGAAGTAGAAGGGAATTGTGAAAGGAATTGCCATGACTGTAGCTTGAAGCATTCGAAATACAAATGTAAACTATTAATCATAATAGAAAATAAGACATAAAAAGCAGGTTGTTAGTGAAAGACTATGGTAAATAAAGACTTTCAGTCTGAATGTTCCTTCCAGGCACTACAGTGGAAACTATAAAACACCAAACATAATATGACAAAAAGCATCTTTCACTATAAAAGCCTAGATCTAATCTTGATAGTGTAAAACTGGATGAAGACTAGTTTAAATTTTGCAAATAAAAATAAAAATCATCCTTTCAATACTGATTGAAAAAACATGTTCTCTGTGCTTCCAGATACTACTCTGTGTTTCATGGTTAGCTTCACTTAGAGCTGTAGGTGCTAATCGGCTCTGAAATCAGAGCACAAGCGTTTCAATTTTGGCACATCAAGGTAGAGGCATATAAAATTATTGTGGATCATTTTCTCCACCTGTAAAATATGGGCTATAACCCTTTTTCACCTCTCAAGAGGTTTTGTCTCAGCTAAACCATTATTGTTTTTAATAATACCTATAATGTCTGTTACGTCTACTTTTATGCTATGCTATGCTATGCTATTCTATTCTCAAGCTGCATAGTGAATATTATTAGATTACTGAGTCATCCTTTCAGTGAAAGTGTCATTTTTACTTTTCATTCATTTGTTGTTCTACTGACATTTTCATTGCATGAAGATGTCCTTCTGTAACAGGCACTGTTTTCTTTGTTATCTGTCTGTATGATTGACTGGATAGCTACAGAAACAATAGAAGAATGAATAAAATATTAAGAATGAATAATTATAACAGCATGTGAAAATTAATGCCAAAGAGAGCTACACAGAGATGCTGAATGAGGGATTTTGGCTGGAAATCAGAGTCTATTAAAACAGTAACTCTATATTTATAATGTGTTTAGGAAGTATCCATAGTTATCTAACAAGTCCTTGTTACAAATAGGCATGATTCCTATGTTTTTGACCCTCCTATTATTTAAAAACTTCTATAGACAGCTTTGTGTCATCACTTTTTTATGCTCGCTACCCTAATAGGTCCAAAAGCCACAGACCATTCTAATCTTATCAATCAATCCTCCTAGAAGAGTTTAGCCTCTGAAGTCTTATAAATTTAGCAGTGCAGGAGTCAGACTTAGTTACACTTGGATGCCACAGATTTCATTTATATCAATGTCTGTAAACTGTATATGGATCAGACATTGTCTTTACAGTGACTGTAGATGATTTCCTAGAAATAAAGTTGCATAGATTTGATGTTATCAAACCTAGTAGCATAGACTATTGGTGACCTCTTTGGAAGACCTTGGATTTGAGAGATTCAAATCTTGATTAATCCCATCTTTGCTTTCAGAGATAACCATTAAAAATATCAATGTCAATCAGTTTAGTCTTGATGTCATGCCATGTGAAGCTGAGAAAGAGCAAAAGGAAGCAAGGAGAGAGCATCTACATTTCTGTATTATTAATGTTCCTGTCACTGCATAATTCATTTTTAAGCATCTAAAAAATATCATATCACCATGCAATCCTTTATGACATAGAAAAAAAAAATTCTGTCTATGTGTGTCTGTGCATGTTCATGCATGCATGTAACTGAACAGGACACATTCCTGGTGCTTTGGAACCCATTGCTTTGAAACGATGCCATTTAGATTTGAATACAAAAATAATTTAATGTAAAAGTAAATAAAATGAGCATGACTGGCAAGTAGTTCTGTCTCAGAAGAAGCTGACATTCTGAGACCATTTTTCCAGAGATTTTAAGACATTATAAAAACTGCAGTTCACTCCCTGTGAATATTATTCACTAGTCTTTCCCTGGAAGAAGGAAAAGATGCTAACATCATAGTCCTCATAAATTAATGACAGGAGCACATGTGTTAGCCTATTGACACAGTCCTCCCCTAGAGGYTGATTAGATGCTCAAACAGGTTCATCTCTTCTCCCATCAATTGCTGCTGTTTCGCAATCCACTTTGGTCATGACAGGGGAATATCAAGTTTCCAGCCAGAAAAGATTCTGATCTTTCTTCCTCATTGTATTTCCTTGTTTGGTAAGTCCTGAGTAAGAAATGGGAGTTCTTATCAGAGATGTCTCTCTCTCCCATGTCTCCATTACTTACCTCCACAGGGATCTCAGAGAACCAATGACAACTTATACTACTACTACTAATGACAGCTCATACATAGGGTGCAGGATATTTCAATTRTGTTTTAGTTTAGTTTAGTTTAAACAAAACTATCCTTTGGGGGAAATTTTAAGGTTTCTAAGTTTATTTTCATTCTGCATTGGAACAGAATTTAGACTTTTAAATAATGTACCAAGGAGAGACCTATCCTCTTAGACAGAGAGACCTATGTATCTAGGAGAGACTGGCCACTAGCTCTGTGTTTAGAGGCTGGCATGAGAAGAAGAAGGGCTAAGTTCAAATCACTGCATCAGTATATACATCAGTGTGTCTTCAATGTGTCTTTTGCACCCCAGGCAAATGGTCAAATCTCGGGACTGTAAAATCCAGTTTTTCAATACATTCTTTCCAGTAAGCTCCTCTAGTTCACTGGCTAAAATATGCACTTGATGTCTAAGAGATTCATATTCATTCTATATTTTTTCTTGATTTATAAAGAAAGTAAGGACAAGAACTTACTTTTTCAATTCAACTGCCTAAATAATGATTAGTCAGGGCTGAACTTCCCTCCACTTCCACCATTTTTCATGTGAGAAGTTGTCTTAATGAATTCTTATCTAAACTGATATATTTTGATGGGCAAACACACACACAAAAAAAGAAAATTCTGTCAAGTAATTTGTAATTGCCTCTCCTCTCTCAGTGAGAGTCTGTGTGTAACTTTCAGGCAAATCACAGAAGACTGGGCATCATAGTTGCCATCAGCCTGCTTGCGGTCATTCAGAGTCTGTGTTTCTCTCTTCATCATATTCAGATTCCAGAGTTTCAGTCCATTCACAACATATGAATGAGAGCACAGTCTGGGTGAAAGCAAACTAGATGTGATTTGGTAATAAAATAGAGTGATACTTGCTGAGGGTAGGAACTCCTTGCTGAAAATGTGTTAGCACACATATATCTCTTAAAGTGTATGTTCACTTTTAGCTCAGCGGCTGCAGAGGTCTCATTGCTTATCCTGACAGTCTTGGATTTTCCAACGGGAGATAAGGTTCATAATGCTTCTTATCATTTTAAGACACCAAGATGTTGTAGCTGCTCCTTCTCAGGCTACTTTTGAAAATTTCAGTGTGAAGAGCTGTGGATTTCCACAGTGCAAAGAACAGACATGTTCAAATAATACTGGGGTGTAAACCTCTGCACTGTCTCCCTATCACCTTATATGTGCAGATCAACTACTTCTGACTATCTTTAAAGCCTCAAGCAAGGTGGGATCATAACAGACCTGTGCAACAAGACTGGAATGTTACTAAAAACATTTTCAGGTAGAACAAGATAAAAAGTAGGAAGTCCTTTGGACCATTTATACTATAGTTAGTACAGTGGACTATGGGCATACTCAAACTAGCTTTCAACTAATTAATTTGGGTACTGTAATAGGTAGCTACAACAGCATAGTGTTCGGCATGGACTAATACATTCCACTTCTTAATTTTAGGACTTTACAGATGCTGCCTTTTCATTTTGCTCTCCAGAGTTTGGCTGCTAAACTCTGGTCCAACTCTGGTCCGCTTCAAAGTGCTGTACATAGTATTTATTCAGTTATTCTTTTGGTCCATCTTTTTGTTTCATGTTTTGGTTTRATTTATTGAAGAATTGCTTGTTTTATGAAGAAAGATTACTGTATGGGGTACTGAATGGGGTTTAACACTTGGCAGGTGTTGCCRTTTTCCATTATATTCATTGCGTCACTTGGCTAGCGTTTTATATACCTCCATAACAGAAACATCATTTATGATATCAGCTAACTAACACTTCCAAGGGAATTTTAGTTAATACACTTTATGAAATATATATATTTTTTGCTTAATTGTGATTTTCATCTAGATTTGTTTGACTGAAGAAGGCATTTCCAAAAGTATACTTTTATTTGAAACTTCAGTTTGAATAGCTAGAACTTTTATCCAATCATGCTTCTGAGACTCTGAACTAGTCTGGGATTGCTATATGTGTCATATCATTCTTATATTGCAGTCCATCCATTTCACTGGATAATACATTGTATGAGAAGACAATCCATGCATCTAAGCTTGCACAGAAGCTGGAATATTGACTCAAGTAAACAACTATCAGTACGCCCTGCTAGTATTAATATTATTGAGCCAAAGGGATTATAACTTTAGAGGCCAAATGGTCAAGAGAAACAGATATTGTCAGAAAGTTTGTCTACATAGTGATTTTTTTCTACTGGCATAGATGCACCAGTGTACTGTACCCTTCCTTGGTTTAAAACAGGATCTGCATCAGTATAGTTTACCATGATTTAGAATTAGATGGAACCACAGCAGTCAAAATCCTACTTCAGCTCAAGAAAAAGATTTCATTTAGAGGCCTAAGCTACACTAGTAATATGAAATTATTGGTAGAATAACCTCTCCTGAAGGTAAAACTGGACTTATTGCAAGTACTTCTTCTCCTCTCTCACATAAAATGCTCTGTAGCAAAACCAGACATCTGATATAAATACTTCCACATTCTAAGGAAACTTTTACCTACATCAGGGTCTGATTTCTTCATGTAATAATCACTAGACTTTTTAGTAGTGCCTGTACTGAGCACTGAATCTGCACTGCTGTGCAGTTAGGTYCTGATCCACATATGTCAACTCCCTCTCATAGAAACCAAGGAACAAGAAGTGAAAGAGGTCCAGTACAGGCCCATGTCCCATGCCAAAATGCAGCTGCATTCAGCAAGTACTTAAGGGGGTTTGGTTCAGGTGTCCACGTACAGGTGGTTTACAAAGCACATGTTCAGCTATCAACCAAACTCTGGGAGTACCTAAATTCTTGCAGGTTGACCTCATGTGACCAGCTCTATTATTGATCTGCATCCAATGTAAAAGCTTTCCTTTGTAATAAGTCAAAAGAAAGAAAGAAATAGTCCTAGAGTGTGATTTTAAAATAAGTTTTAAAATTATGTCAGCTGAATCCTGCCCTAAAAGTCCCTTTGGCTCCCCTCTGGCRATAAAAGGAGCCAAAAAGATGTCTAGCTCATACCTAAACTCATATGAAAGGAATCCTACTCTTAAAGCATTATTTAGACATCCAAAATACTATAGAAAGGAGGTCAACACCATTACCAGAATTATACAAAGAAGAAAAATGAAGTCTAGAAAGAYGCAGTGATTAGACATGGAAAACAAGGGCTAGAATCTGAGCCATCAATATTGCAAACTGTGGCAAAGCACTCTGTGACCAGACCATGTTCTCAGTAATGAAGATGAAGGACACATCTTCATGAGTTTTAAAGTTAGAGTTTTTTGTTGTTTATGTTTTGGACACATTAGCCATTAAAGATTATGGTGATTTCTACTTTCAGCCTAGGAGAAAAGTTTCTCAGTCTGTTATAAATGAAGTAAATATTGCCTATTAATACTTGCTCCAACTTGTAATAGTGCTTTGGCAAAGTTCGCATCCTTTTTGTGTTTACTTTCATGAATGCTCAGGACTCAAAATTTTACTAGTGAGGATAGTTGCAAATGTCCATCAAACTAGTGTTTGTTTGTGTTTAGCCTGTAGCATGGCAGCCATAACCCTACTGGAATCTAGAAACAGCCTGAGTAAATTGCCTGTTTGCATAGCCAACCAAAGAAACAAAACAGAACTGATTTGTTAATCTTGTTATAATTAAATAATAACATGTCAGCACTGACTATATGCTAGATTGTACAGGATTAAAAATAGGAAAAATAGAAAAAAGAACAGAAGAAAAGAAGAAGAGGAAGAAGAAGAGGAAGAAGAAGAGGAAGAAGAAGAGGAAGAAGAAGAGGAAGAGGAAGAGGAAGAGAAGAGAAGAGACGAGATGAGACGAGACGAGACAAGACAAGGAGAAAAGAAAATCTGTTTAAAAGGAGTTCTTATATATTCTGTAAACAAGGGGGGAAAGAGTTTTCCGATGATTTAGAATAACCCAGCACAATGCAGGAAATTCAAACAGGATAAAATTAAAAGTCTTTGTTTTTAGGAACATACACTGCCTGAAAAATAGTGCATGTTTGGCAGGGCTAAACTTTCCTCCTAGCCCTACAGCAAAGTTAATGTATCAGTGACAATACCATAGTTTCTTGAACTTTCTATTGAGTCATTTGGTACTAGTGTCTGAAAGTGGTAGGCATTCAGCATTGCACCTTATCTGGTATGAAAGGCCCTTTTTATCATCCTAAACCAATCCCATATAATTTAGATTAGATGAAATTCTAAAATTCCAGTCTCTGTACTTTCTACATAAGGACTGAGATATATTTCCCGTGACTTAATCATGTAATTGTTAGGCAACTAGTCTAAACCTTTCGGTGGGTGGTTCATCCCACTCATTTTAGGTACCTAGTTTATGAATGTTCCTCCAAATTGCACTTTGGAGGTACTTATCTCTCTCCATTTTATAGAGAGGAAATTTAGACAGTAGTTTCAGACTAAAAGAATGGTTTAAGTTCAGAAGATGAGGCAACTGTAACCCATTCTGATAAAATGACAGGCAAAGGTGAAATCAGTCAGTGAGAGACAATTCCATTTTTCCTTTGTTTTTCCTGCATTTTGAAATTAGGAAAAGGGAAGGATGACACAAAAAAATAGTTTCCAATTGTTCTTGAAGACTATGAAAAGTGAGTTCAACCTTTAAGTGAAAATTTGAATACCATATCTGTCCCACATGTATACTAATAATTTTGGCACTTATAAATAAAATGGACAATGCAATGCAGAATAATTGCTTATCTCCAAAAACTTCATAAAGATTTTTATTATGTAGAGTTACCATATGTACTTGGATGAGTGCTTTAAAGTCTCCCTCAGCAGGCATTGATACAGTAGACCATAGCAGCACTAAAGAAGCATTATAGTCTATTATGTCAATGATCTGTGCATGAAGAATTTCCTTAGTAGTATTTATTGGCACAATACACCATGATGACTGTAGAACATATGATTATGATTTTGATGGAGGAACCATAATGGTTACACTAAAATCTCGTGGAAGTTAAATAGCAGTGTCCCATGCACTTCAACCAAAATCATAATAGCTCTGAAGGGTCTCCTATGATCACCATGGATGAAATGGAGAATGATTGTCAATGTAATCAGACTAGGTCCTTTCAGTATCAGGTTTTCTTTATTCTCTTCTACATTTTTCCCATTAATGATTAAAGCAATGAAAAGAACCTTGTTAAAATGTGAAACAAGTTCTCACTTAAACCTCCAAAAGCTATGAGACTGAGAGGTACAGCTTTTCTCTCCATATTTAACTAATTTCATTGCACCTTAAAGAATTACAGGTGTCTGAAAAGACTGTGTGATCTTATTGACCATGTGTGCCATAATCCTCCTTAAAAACAAAAGCTGTGTAAAAATAATCCAACAAAAGACAAGAACTATAGAGTTAAGGCTTCTTATTCCATCCCTAATACAATCCACATGTCTAGGGATTGTATTCAATGTTCTTTGATCTGGGCAGATTGTCTATTAAAGCACCAAGCTGCTTCCAGACCAGACACCATTGTGCCTCTTCTTTTTTCTCCCTCTTTCGTGGGGAGGTGGAGGACTGTGCAGAAAATTTTCACAGAGGTATTGCTAATTAACAAAGCATAAACTCACTGTAGTTTGCCAAGACAACTCCTTGATACAATCTGTTTTTAAAAGAATGGCTAAACACTGGATCAAAGCTCAGTCTCCACAAATGCCTCACATACAACTCCTAAAAAACCTCAGGCTCCCCAAATCCCTAGTCACGTTTGCATTTTTGCTGACATAAAAGTCAACATACATAAAGTGGTTCTTCCTCATAACCATAGCAAGAGCCTTTACAGATGTTATTCTTTATAGAAACTCCTACTGAAGACTCAGACGTAAAGGACAAGTTCCACAGTTTTCTGTCAATGTGTAATTATATTCAGTGAACTTGAATTTAGGAAAATGAATCACTTACCTGAAAGCCCAAAGTTATTCAAGTATGCAGAAGTAGCTCATAAAAAGGTGTCATGTTGGAATAAACACCAGTGATTTTGTCAAACCTTTGACTGATTCCTTAATGAAGAATGGAAAAAAAAATCAATAAAACACTAATTGTCATTCTCCTTTTACTCATATAAGACTTCATAAGAAATAGTGTAACCTATTTTTTGCATGGACAGCTCATCTTTTTTTCCCCCTCAAGACAAAAAGACATTTCATGGTGGGGGTCCAATTTGTCTCTGCCTTCTGCTATCTAAGGTCATTTACATCTCTGCAAAGTGCATGAAAATTACTTCCCTAGTTTGCTTGGTAATAATTTGTGAGCAGCTTACATATGATCAACCAAAATATAAGAGAGTGGAAAATCAGGGTCAAAATGATCATTTATTCACTTTTTTAAATGATAAATTATACATCAGAAAACTGTAAAAGGCTATGAAACAGACAAGTRTGTACAAAATACTTTGTAAAAGTCACTGCACCATTCATGTTATTCAAGTTAATCCAGGGAATATTTAGTCTCCAAATTGATACAACAGGTGACGTTTTCCCTTGATACTAGAAAAAGTCTTTGCATGGTAACCTTTGCAGAAAGTCTAGTTTATTAACTAAAGAGCAGTGCCTTGTGAATGCAGTTACATGGCTTTCAGACTGGAGGTTGACAGCTCCCTATAACCAGCCTTTTAGTGGAAGCTGGGTCTAATTTATGGTGGAGTATGGAGAAGAAGCAGTGGAGGAACAGCATCTTTCTGTAATGCGGTCCTTTTGTAAAATATGTTTTTCCAGAAAAAGTCCAAACTTAATTGAAGCTAGTCCTGCTGTTTGATAAAAGAAATCATTTGTTTTGTCATTAGCAACTGTTTTGATAACAAAACTTCTAAAACAAAATGAATTTGAACTTTTCGATTAAATCCTTCTGAGCAAAATCAARCTGTATAAAATTTATAGTGTTAGGCAAAATAGCATCCTGTAGGTTTGAGAAGGTTAAATGTAATTCAACAACTCAAATAAAAAAACAAGTCATGCTTTCAGTGGTGGCCTCCCCTGCCTCTTCCTAATTATAGGTCCTAAATGGACATTTCAAAGGCTGACAATAATCCTATATAACCCCTTTTGTAAAACATTAAATAGGATCAAAATATTATATTAAAGAATGAAAAAGATAAAAGTAGCAATTACAGTTTAATCTCCCCAGTTACAGAGTTTCTTCTTGCTTATTTCCACACACAGCACTTATTGCCCACCACCCTACATTGCTACAGTAAAAATAAATGCAAAGTGTATGAAGTTGGCATATAGACATGGCTTTAAAAG
Organism: Apteryx rowi; assembly: GCF_003343035.1. Taxonomy (NCBI): domain Eukaryota; kingdom Metazoa; phylum Chordata; class Aves; order Apterygiformes; family Apterygidae; genus Apteryx; species Apteryx rowi. Next base: position 342,173 of record NW_020448252.1, read on the forward strand.
ACTTAGGGCTTTCAAATCGTTCACAAAAGATCTAGGGGAGAAAATGGTTCTGCATTGTTTGTGACTCCTTAAAAAGTCCTTGAAGAAAATGTAATGCAAATTTTATTCTATTTTTATGTCACATACTGTGATCATAATAAGTAAACAAATTATTGATTTTCAATAGGGAGATTATTTAAAACACTTATTTTATGCTTTCTGGATCAGTATTAACCATAAGCATGTAGAGCACATTTATTTAAAAAAATGTAACCTACTATGTCACTGCAGTAACTGCTGACTTTGCAGGAACATAGTAATGCCATTTAATACCATTGCCCTGGTCCATATACTTAAAACAGTTGAAAAATATATAAGGTTTTAAAGTAAAACTTGACAATAATGCAGTTTAAAATGACTCTTTTTTTCAGGTCATTAAGTAGATGTTGTACCACACTGAGTTGTTCTGCCTTGTTGAAGACTCTCTTGGATCACAGTTTCAATTATTATTGTAATTTTCAGGATTGTGATCTGTTGCGACAAATGCATTCCTATGGAAAAATGGAACTGTTAGCCGTAAGAAGGTGGTTCATGAGTACAACAGATTGAACTGTCTTAATTATTGTTCTTCAGCCGTGGGACTCACTGCTGCAAGAAATAATCCCAACCACAAATCTCACTACCTTCAGAAATGCCAGCTATTCATTCTGAAAAAGAAAATAAAAGAAAAACTCAMCTTAGCCATCAAGATGAAAAATACAGTGAGATAGAAAATAAACCCATAGTTTCTAGGTTAGCTAAGGTACTTAAAAATATTGTTAATAAACATATACTCAATTAGACAAAAATTCATTGACATTAATTTGTACTATGTCTATTGTTTCAGAAAATTCATACCTCTTAAGATAGATAAGGGAGATCTAAACTCTTCCAGTCTTCTGAATGCTATGAAATACAGATTTATAGTATATACTCATACCACCTTAACTCTGTCCCCTGGAGCTGTAAATTGACTGTAAACACCCTAACTGTATTCACAGAGTTAAATATAGCAGAGTTAAATGTCAGAGGGATTCACTCAAATGCTTTGGAAGAGTTGTGACTGAATCCCTGTGCAGGCAGTCTGTGGAGAAGAATAACAATTTTGGGAGAGATGGATGTGGTCATAAGCTTAGTGATGGGTGAGAGTATTGTTCACGTGAAACTGAATAGAGTGATTATAAAAACATGCCCAAACTTGCAAATACTATCAGATACCATATCTTTTCATTAGCATTGTTGTTAGCCAATGTATTCTGCGCAAATACTAGTAACCCTCGTTCAGTACAATTGAAAAGCAGAATGTGCATACACTTGTTTTGGGCATGTTGGGACACAGTTTGCACAGAGCAGAGTTACAGCTATGTAGGCTTTTCCCTCATTTTTAGCCTTATTTTTCAGAATAAATAATTTTGGAATGTTCTAAATGATCACAGGATACTACAGGGAAATTTAATTCTTTTTTAATCTTAAAAAAAAAAAAACACAATCAATTTAATTGTCCTTCTAAAAACTATTTAAGAAGATATAGGGTATGCTGTCTGGACTCCAGCTGTTTCTCCAGAAGGTCTTAAATCTCCCATATATCCTCTCAAATAGCACTCAACACCTAGTCTGGGCAACTGCATCAAGAGTCTGAAGGTGGCATTTGATACAAAGTTAAGATGCTTGCTCCTTCTCAATACAATTAATGAAGCCAAGAGAATGAGTCATCTAAGTAGCCTCAAAGGGTGGGATTCAGTTATCTAAACATGAGCACATACTACCATGTGAGTATAGAAGGGTGTCTTCCCTAGGTTATACATCATCTCTGCTAGCCCATTCAGGATGTTTTAGATACCCTAGTGCATCTCAGAAGCACTAACTGTCTGTTTGGACTAGCAAGACCCACTCTAAGTCTTCACCTACTGCAATGGCAGCTTAGACCCCTAATTCAGACATTTGCATCTACACCTAAACGTAGCTGTCTTAATCTAGACCATATCCCACACAGTAATTTTCTACAGGAAATACTTTGGTTTGTGTGGAATTGGAAAGAAGAAGAGAGGTGTGTGAGGAGATGAAGTTTCTGTTGGCATGAGAGAAAGTAGGGCACGTATGTATCTCAGAACTTCACAGCTCAGAACTCAAATGTGTCCTAGCTCTCTCCTGAACGAGAGAAACACTCCAGTTCTCAAGTTTTAGGGGCCCAGGTGCATATAACCATTTTTTCTTCTCCTCCCACTCTTTCCCTCAAAAAACTTAAAACTTTTGTTTCTGTTTATCAGATGAAATAAATGTATTTTATCTTTTTATCATTTCAGGAGGTAGAATAAGCAGACAGGACTTACATCTTTAAAAAACTAAAAGTCTTTAAATTAACCCAAATTTGGATCACTGAATGGACCCAAATCCTTCTGAAGAACATTAAGTCAAAAGAAATCCAAATAGATGATGAATTCTGAATGAGAGCATCCCAGTACTGAAGCCAGAAGGCAGAACTGGTCCATCCATGTCTGACACCTCACATCCAGGCTTGAAGAACCTGTCGTATGGACTGAACCTGTGTTCCCACCTCAGTCTCAGCATATAGTCTAAAGACTTTGATGTTGTCTCAGCTGTAGAGCAAGAGACACTTAAAGGGACAGAGGTATCCACCCTCCCTCTTTTTTCCCATCATTTCCCAGTGCATGAAGACAAATACGGTCACCACCACTTTTTCACAAATGGCAACCCCCACCCCCCATCCTGCTTTCAGAGAGGCAAGGATTCAGGACCCAGGACCCAATTTATGTAAGGAAGCAGACAGAGGGCCTCAGAAACCATACACAATATCCTAAAGACATAAGACAAGGAGGATGTAACAAACTGGCTCCCTGGATGCCAGTTTGTATGGAAGAATACATTAGTTAAATAAATGCTATGCTAGATGATTAGGTTGCACAACAGTTGCAAGGACACCCAGATGAATAAAGTTAACTCAAGATAAAAGTAGTTTGGGTTGGAAGATCAGGAACATTTCGTAAAAAAATGAACAACAGGAGAGTATAATGGTATGTGAGTGCCACACTCACCAGTACACAGAAGACTCACCTACTATACAAGTGGGGACTGACCACTTCTACTTGCAGTCTTCCACACAGTTCAATATATGGGCATATTAATGTGCACCTAAGTGCTACAGGGAATTGTCTACTACAAGGAAGTCTGTCTCTTTCTATTTCAGCTAATAAAAAAGAAATGCTAACAAAGGCAGTCTTCTATTCTGCGCACACTGTGTGAGGTAGGGTCTGCAAACAGCCCCAAACTGTATTTTTAGTAGCACTCTCTCCCCACCAAACAAGAATTGGTGGATGAAAGTATTTTCAAACTGTCATGTGTTTATCCAATTACATTTCCACTCAATAATATGTGTGAAGTATAACATTACATAATACAGTTCCTCACTCTCTCCAGTGCTTTTTATTTTTTTCCTCCTGTTTYTATAGAGGGACAGATTCTAATTAACACAGGTGAAGGTCATGAGACTCCTAGTTCATGCAGTTTCTGCTAGGGGAGAAACCTTTCAGCTAATTCAGTTTATGTGTGTACAATACAATTTGTGCAGTTCGGAAGCTAAAGCTCACACTTACGTTGAGAGCTCAATTCATTTTTATTTGTTTAATTTTAATACAGCTTTCAATATTGGTTCCTATTAATTCTGTTATGCRACATGGCATGGTAAGAGTTCAATGACTGAGACTCTCCAAGGGTTTGATCTGAATCTTTACGTGATCAACACAAAAAAGTTGGTAGATTATGTCAGCCTTCTATCTTATAACTCCATTGTTCAAACGTCACCTRACTGGGAACATTAAGGCTGCATCTAAGCTTATTGCTGGAATATGCTACGGTGTGACCTGCCTGGTATCTTCATTGCCCAAAGTACCACAAGCTCTTGTCTGGCTCATGATGTAGAGTCAAGGCACACATGGAAATGGGAACCGCTAAAGTCTCCCAAGTCAGGAGATTTAGAGATAATTGGAGACTCTGAAAAAGACTAATGGTCTTTCAGAGGCAGAAAAAAAATTGCTTCAAGAGTTAGATTTTGGAATTATTTCCACTAAAACCTATATAGTCCCTTACTTAAATTTTTTAGGACTTCAGTTACCTTCACACAGTCATGTTTTAAGATGTCCTCTGGTATCTGAGACATCTGCACTGGCCTAGAAAATATAATACAGGATCTAGAGGAGGCGCTCGCTCTTACGGAGCAGCAGCTGGAGGCCAAGTGAGATGTTCTAATACATATAAAATGACACTAGTCACCAAAGTAACTGAATTAATTCTGTAAGTCCAAATTGTCCATCCTCAGATTTCCAGTTATCTAAGGTCATAGTTGCCTAAAACCTACAGGAACTTTTTTTTCCAATAAATTACATCAATGCCACCGAATGTCACTACCACATTTATAAAAATTAGTATTTGAAGGATATCTTTGAATAACCAGCCCCTCTGGGCTTTTGTTTGTTGTCACTCATTGTTTTAACTTACTTTCTCTCAATATGGTATACTCTTTATTAAAAGGAAGTCATGGATTATTGAAATATATAAAAATAAACGGAGGATGGAAGTGTTCAGTATAGTGGGAAGAACAGCTTTGTTTTGTTTTGTTCCCACTGAAAATTTCCCATTTATACCTGAGCCAAGGTTTTCTATTGTTAAAATAGAAGGAAAAAGGGGAGTTTGCATCTATGCATCTACATTTTCAAGTAGATTTTTTGTCAGTAGGCCTGCTTAAAAACAAAATCCAACATAACTGTTACAGCCCCCAAAATGGTGGCTAGTTCACAATCTGTAATGAAGGTGACATAATGGAATTTTCCTGAACTTAATAGAACTTTTCCTAATGATTGAATTATCATCTGTATTTCATGTTTTAAGAAATAATTTTTGTTCTTTGTTGAGTTCTCAATGTCATCTTTCCTTTCATCAGAAAGTAAATTAAATAGCTCAAAGGAGCTTTGTGCAGAAGTGTTTGCTTCTTTATTCTGTCCCAGAATGCTGGGAATACAGATAGCCTCCTTCCCTTGCAACAGCAAGTGTAACAGCTTTGACAAGAACATAAGAAGGATAGTTGTGAGCAAAGACAAAATGCAAATAATATGGCTAAGGGCCCGGTTAAGAAATAGCTAGCACAAGTGATAGCCATTATTACCATGTCAAGCTTTGTTGAAGTTATTTCTAAATTCAAGATATTTATTTTAGGATTGATTTGGAAAAGTCTGAAAAACAGAATAAAATATGGAGCTTTATTTGATGCTACTTTGCTGGAATATGATGCATGTAACATCTCTTTCCTGCATTCATCTGAGATGGATCCAAGCTGTTTACTAGTAGAAACTACAGAAGAAGTGTTTATCCTAATTGGATAAGACACTAATATCTTATAACACTACAAATAACAAAATCTTTATGAAACCTGTGTTGTTTTTTTTTTATTCTCCTTCACAATGACATGACAAGAGGTAAGCACTAAAATCTATGGGAGGCAGGAACATAAGGATGATCCACAAAGAAGTGTGAAACTTTAGGGACCTTAGTTCAGACTATTCAGAATTCACAATCCTCTCATCAGCTACCGTCTAATTTTGGAGGTACCTAAACTCCTTAGTCAATTTTTTGTCACTAAGAACATGGGCTTCTATCACCAGGCTTCTAATGTAATGAAAAATGTTAAGCGCTTTGACTGTCTTGGGATTGGCACATCCAGGGAAGCCTGCAAGGCTGATTGAATGGGTATGGTCAGAAAATGCATATTGGACCAACAGTGGCACTAATTACACATTCAGTAATGCAGTATTTAAAGATGATGCAGAACATTCCTCACGCGCATCATCTAGACTTGTGATTTCAACAGAGGTGCCCTAAATCCCTCCGTGAATGAGGATATCAGTCTCTTAAGTCAATTTTATCTTTTTTTTAGACAAATGAGAGATTTAATCGTGGGACTCTTATATCCCAAGGGAGTGTTCAATATCCTTCTTTCATGCGAGCTTTTGTGTGAACCCTAATAAGGTAGGGTTTTTTTTTTTCTTTTTTTTTTTCTTCAGTATATCTATCAGCACAGGCTCTTCTGGAAACAAAATCATTAGCATGAAAATTGCTTTAGGACTGAGATATGAACTTCAAGTTGGAAGGACTCAGCAATGTCAGGAGCTGGCTGGGTGATTTCCCAGAGCCTTAACAGAAACTGAGGCATGCAATGAGTGTTATCACTAGAAAGCTAGGCAATAAGACATTTCAGCTTGCCTGCAGTCACAGGTGAACAGGAATGTTGTGGAATGACATTTGAAGGTATCCAAGTGGCAGTGCAGTGTCTTAGCCATAACTGAAAATGTTATTTAGGAGTTTTTGAAAGTTTTATGTTACTACTCCTTATGTTATACTTGAAGAAATACAACAATGTGAGGCTTATCTAAAGAACTGCTATGCTTATGGGACCCTCTCCATTTCAAGTCTTGAGCCTTTCTCCAGTTAGGCAAGCATAGAACTTCCTCCTCAAGAGCTTATTGAAATCTTTATTAAATTTCAGGTACAATTTTCTACAGACTTCACTGGGCTTTGGAAGAGAGTAACAGGGCTGGCTAAAAATGACCATACTCCTTATCTTTTCCTAAGCTATTCAAAGGTAAAAGAGGAACTTCAGAAGAAAACCGAATTCACACAGCTTTTTGACTTCAAGCATTCAATCCTGTCCAGAAAAAAAGCAACAAGATCTGTTTACTTGGCTTGCTGTATTATCCTGTGGTGCAGTGTTACGCTTTGGTTGGCCTGGAACACGTTGTGAAGAATAGGTGTAGTAGCCGAGACTCATCTTCTTTTGACCTGAACCTAACAGTTCAGATACTGGTCCTCTAGCCAGTCCCAGAGCTTTATAGCTTCAGAATCTTCATAGACAGCAATTTCTCTAAGGAGGAACACAAAAACACAATAAACAGTATTTTCTCCAAAATAAGTGCACATAGCAGCACAAAAAGCTACATTGCTGATAACAGCATCAGCACAGAAATAAACAAATAAATAAATAAAATTGAGGGTTTATGACTTTTTATTCTTCTTTCCTAACCAGCTCCAAAGGAATATGCAGGGAGAGTAGGTTAGGTACCTCCTCCCTTTTCATCTCTCCTGACAGAAAGCTTTATAGGTGCCTGCTGTCCCCCAAACCTTGTCAGTACTGGTGAGACAGCAGAGGTGGAAGGTATACAGCACAGTGTTGACAGCTCTTCTTGGCTGTGTTTTTTTTTTTTTTTCCTCCACATGTAATACTTGATATGTCTCATTGATAAAACTTTCTTTTTGCAGGACTCCACTATTTCCTGAGTTATACTGACTGCTCTTCAAAACCATGGCCTGAAGGAAAATTAGCAGTGTCTACTGTGCCTATTCTAAATTAAATTACCAGAAAAATGCCTCATGAGAGCATCCTGTATGATGTCACACAGCCAAAAAATGGGCCATCCTGCTCAAGACACATGCTCAGTCAAGCCTGGCTACATTTCAAGACTATAGAATTATGATATTGCCCTCCTTTATGGTAAATCCCACTTACTGCAATCATGGTTCAGTGAGGTGTTCCCCATTCTGTGATCCAAACACTCAGAACCAATACTGTTATATATTAAACTGTAATCTAAATTATAACTGCTTCAGAGATTGCTTCAGACTCTGATTACAGGTTGCACTACCCAAAACCAGTGATACAGGTGTTAAATTATCATGATAATGGTCTCCTGGTGCAGAAAAACAGCCCAGAATATATTTCAGCTACTGCTATATTGTCATAACACTCCCAAAGATCCTTTAACATGAAAGAATGTGAAATCTTCCTGTTTTCAGAAGCACAGACAGCTGGTGACCTCCTCTCTCTCTGCATTATTATACAGCATTCTAACCTTAGTGGGGATTGAAAATAATTATCATCATAATAATATTTATTACAGCAATGCAGATCTGCTTTGGAACTCATCAGGTAATATGAGTTACATTTTAAAACAAAGAGTGAGGAATAAACTGACAGAAAAACACAGGGTGAAAGCCATCTGATCAAATTTTACACAACTGCATTGTACATCTACTTCAGAACTAGACACACTTGCCTCCTTTTTTATATATCAACAGGAATAAAAATGAATTTTCTGAGCATTAGTCTTTGACCTATTTTAGACAATTATTTTTTTCTGTGAGATGAACTATACTCATGAGTTTCTATTTCCTTCCAGTGACTACACATGAAGATGAAGGTGACTGCCTGGGATGCAGATGTCTATCCTGGGCCAGATGAATCTCATGCACACTGTCAACCTACTGGTACTTTTAAATGTACTTTTAGATGCTTTTTTACATGTTCCACTGCAGGATCAGTCCAGTCCTGTTGGAGGGAAAGGAGCAGCATGCTGTTGTGAGACCACTGCAACACCACAAAATCAGGATTGTTTCCTCTGCATTGGATGGTTTTAATGGGAAGGGAAGGAGAGAGCTAAAGACCCCTTAGTCTGATAAATACATGGTAGAATTGGCATGCTCCACTGTCAAGGCTGGACTGCTTTCAGTACCAGTAACTGCACAGCACTGCCATCAATGGTCCAGACATGTTCTTAGACAATTGTTTGGTATCTTCACTAATAAGTCAAATGTTTCTGAGCCTGCTCTTTGGCACTGAGGCAAATGGCACGGAACAACTTCAGGCTTTATGCTATAATTCCTCCTGTTAAACTAGTACTCTCTAAACAGGGTGGTAACATGGAAATAACCAGTAATCCTTGGCCCCTTTTAATTCCCCAGCCGGGTGAACATATGGAATAATGTTAATTGGCCAAAATCATTCTGGAGACTTCCTTACAGTCTGATACTAGACAGTAGAATATCTGGGCCCTGAGGGCGCCGCCAGCGCTGCGGTCGCTTCCCCGCCGGGCTCCCCCTCAGCACCCYGCCGCGGCCCCATCGTGGCCCAGCCYGGGGCCYGCAGTCRCTGCCCTGCGACACCGTCTGCAGCGCTGCCGGTGCCGGCTCCAGCCCCGCCGCTGCCCTGCCCCGGCCCCTGCCTGGCCATGGCCCCCGCGGCACCCTGGTATGTTTCCTGGCACTGCTTAATTTCAAAATATAAATGTCACTTTACATTCCTTTTGTATCTAACTTCGGACATTCAAGCTCTTTTCTTAGACCTTCCCTATGAGCTAGTCGTAATGAGGGACTATCTGTGGTCACAGTTCTTAAATTCATTATATTCACTGCTGGGTCGTTAGGGCAGTAATGCGGGGAGATGGTGGGGGACCCACTTACGGTCGCCACGAGACCTGCTGCTGAGCAAGAATTTGAAACCAGATTTTCCACATCAAAAGCTGTTATGAGAACAGGGGGTGGACAWGGCTCAAGCAGAGGTTAGACCGTAGCTGTGCAGAGTCCGTAAGGACGTCAGATGTCCCTACGTGTTAGATTGTGGGTTGTAAAAGAACAYGTAAGCACCTAAATCCCTTCGTTGATTTGACGGTTTAGTGTGAATGTTTGAACCATGCCAACTGGTGAAGCAAAAGTGGAAAGTGATCCAGTTTCCTTTTTTCCTTCAGGAATTAGAAACCAATGTGAGAACTACATTGATAAACCAAGACTGGGGCACTAAAAATAATCTCTAAATGTAAAAATGTTTTTGCGCTACCCATGAATTATTACAAGCCATTTAATCCTGATTTTTTCTAATATAATTTGCCATATACAAATTTCCAGCACTATAATATCCTTCTGTAATACTAATACATTTACATGCTTGCATTGAAGGTGCTCTCCTTGTTTATTTTTGGCAGTGAAGGTTTAAGTCCTTGTATTATCCATGAACAAAGTGGTGTAACAATGCCAGTTTCATTTTGCAGAAAATGGACACAAAACCGAGTATGTTGCTGTCTGTGGAAGTGTTTATCCAATTTAAGCTTATTTTCACTGAGGTCATTTCAGTCTATTGAAATAGCTCATAATATGCAAAGCAAGACAGACTCAACAAGGAAAAAAAAGAAGATTAAGGAGAAAGAGAAGAAAAGGATTACTTAAAGAGGATGTTCTGTGCTGAGGAGGAAGCTCTGAGCCTTGTAAACTGTGAGGTTTGACTTACAACGCAGCACATGACACCCATGTACCACACATGTGGGTGTACAAATACCGTCGATATTTTCTGACCTCACACCTCGCCAGAGGAATTTCTAATTCAGTTCTTTTCAGAATGCTAACTGAAGTAATTGAAACTTTAATTAAAGAATATCCAAGTACATCTTTCCTTCTAATAGGCAGCACCTGCAACACATGAAAATGATTGCTTTGGATTACTAGATTTTTCTAACGTTACAGGGGCAACCCACATGCCCATTTAATGTGTCTCCTGATGAAAAATACATAGGATTTGCAAGATGATTCATTCACGAAAAAGGAGGGAAAATGAGTCACCTCCTGAAAAAGAAAACTGTTTATAATATTCAATAGTACATTATAAACATTAGTTAACAGTCTCAGATGAGATCTACACCAGTGCTGGACAAAATAATTAAGACTGCAGATTTAATGGTTTTGGCTTTCAGAATATTTAACATAAAACCATTTTGTGAGAATTACCTCAATGACATGTCTAGATTATACTTTATCTTGAGCTGAATACCATAAATTACATTCTTCCATTTCTATGAGTATATGGCTATGACACAAAATGCTAAATTATTACAGACAGTTTCTCACACCTGCAGAAATAAAATACAGTATTCACCATTCTTATTTTGTTATGAAGAAAACTTTGGGGTTTATTCCAGGTTTCTAGATCTAAATCTATCCAGTGACATAAAATATAGCTCCTGGAAACAACTGTTAGTATATTTCCTCAGACTGCATCCAACATAAGGGCCTGGTTACTGTTAAGGATAATTCATGTTTGTAAGACTTTGAAAGCAGAGAAACTCCCATGACAGATAAGACAAATGGGAACAATAGTATGTTGCAACTTACACAGCATCTACCATCCAGTGCACCTAATGGCCATTAAAAACAGTAATTAAACCTTCCAAAAAGTTCCTATGAAGTAAATAGTTTTATTATTCCTGTTTTACAAATGAGCAAACTGAGGAACAAAAATAATAATTAATTTACTCACTGCCACAGACAAATTAGTGCAGCAAATTAATACAGAGCTATAGTGTGAATTTATGTGTTTGGATCCTATTTTCATACTTTGCACAACAAATCACACACCTGATTCCTTTCAATAAATTGCACATTATCTTTTTTATTATTATTACTTTATTTATTTTCTTAGAGGGAGAGAAAAGTTTTCTCAATTACAAATGAAAAATTCTCCAGAGAACCAATAATGGTAAAATTCAAGTTTGGAAAAAGGACTGAAAACCCTGAAGCTATTTCCAAAAAGAAATTCCAGCACACTGCTTGTTCCATCCTGTAATAATTTACCAGCATGACACACTGTGATAAGAGCCAGAGTTTATAACCTAATTTCCATTTTTCAAAATATTTTTGTAGGTCATCCAGCAAATGGTTGAAAGCTAAGTTAGCACTTCCTGTAGGTCAGTATAGTTTAGGAAGGAGAGAAAAACATAGAAATGTAACAAGAAAACCATTCACAGTTGCTGATTTCTCACCTTCAGGAAAGGATGCTGGTGGCCAGAAGCACTGCCCGGAGACAAAGTGTTCTGCTACACAATATTTTGTGAACCCTGGTTCACTGTCTGTTCACAGCAAGTGGGAAAGATTAGAAACTGATCCTCTAGATCAACAACTGAGACTCAGTTGCAGTCAGCAGCTTTCCTGTGGTCTGCTGCTTTCTAGGATCAGTTAGTTCACTCTTCCAAGGACAGACATTGGACTTAGGATGAAAAGTCAAATAATCCTGCTTCAGAATTCTGTAGAACTCACAGCACTGGCTAAAACCAGACATAATGCAAGCAGGCACCATGCAAGCCTGCCAATGTGCCTTATTCCTGATTTGTAAAAGTCTTTGTATTCCAGCTCTTCTTCTCTTCAAAGGAGATTGCCAGCCATCCTTGATTATGCTAAAGAAAAATACAGTTTCAAGCACAAAATCTGTATCTGGTTTCTTTCTGGTGACATTCAGATGCTCCATCAAAGTCTTAGTACTGATGTTCATCAAACTCTGTAAAAACATGGAAGTTTATTGGTTATAATGAGTGTTCCAAGTTGGGTTATGTTTGAAAGACAGAAAATGATGCAACTTTTCTTTGCCATGACTTCTGCTCTCTCTGGATACAACTGTAAATAGCAAAGGGAATGTTCCTCTCTTAATATATTAAAAAAAATATTTGAATATACAATGTATTTAAGAGAAGACTGATCATCTAAAGTGTTTGAATAAAAAAAAAAAAACTTTTAATGTTACAAGAGAATGTTTTGACTTTGCTCTTCTGCTCAAAAACCTGGTGATGTTATTGTGCAATTTCTGACCTGACTTGAAACTATGGAAATCCAATGGGTTATTGTAGCAGGCAATGAAGAAATGAACAGGCACCAGAATGAATAAAAGATGACATGTAAACTTAATAAAAACAGTACCAGACTATATCTTGTGCCCCTTGTTAAACTCTGGTTTACAGTGAACTGTCTTTAAAAGAATACATTCATGTACAAAACAAAATGCTCAGTAGATCTACAGGACCACATATAGGAACAGACTTCATCCTTGGATATATACAATTTCCTGCTGAATTTAATGAGGTTATCTGGGTGTAAGTGAAAGTAGAGGTYATCAAAATATAAAGGCTTCAATCATTCAACACCAAAGTCAGCATGGCTTTTCTCTAATGAATTGATCAGAATCATACCTGCACTTGTAAAATGAAGTTGTATCGTGTGCATTTATTCACTCTTACGTACTTGATGAGTGCTCTACTTTGAACCTCCTCTTGATGTTTATTTGTGTGCAGTTACTAGTTGTTTCTTATCACTTCACTGATGTGTTTTAGCTGAGAGGGTAATTAGATTTTTTTATTTTATTTTTTTGTGTGACTGACCCATTCTCCTCTGATATCCACCGAGGTTTATTTGCCCAATCTTTTCCATCCTTTTCCAAATAAACACTTTTAGAACAGCCACTATTCACCTAATGTTTACTACTTTCCTTGTGCCCCATTTCTTTTTTTAATGTGTCCCTCCCATCCATTTGGTTTTATTTGTTAGCATTTTGCAAGGGTGCTTTTGATTATAGTTTTTTTAAAAATCTGTTATATATGTCCTTTACGAGGATGGACAGGAGTTAAGGTCATGTTTTATGAAAAATACTGCCACTGCTAATGATTACTGGCATTATCATCAATGCACTGATACTTTCTGCCACATGCAAGAAGAACTTTTTAAATACATGATTTAGAAAAAAGTTCTGGCTTATGTCCTTCTGTATTTGGTATTTCTCAGTCAGTTCAGATGGCTTTCCCATATGTGAAAATATTAATATTGCATGATTTCTGGCTCACCACCTCCAAGAAAAACACGTTACACATCAAATAGTCTGCAACAATAATATATTAGTCTACAACCCATGTCAACAAATAGTGCCTAAATCCAGCGCTAATGTATTCCTGGGGGCATGAATGTCAGAGCTAGGGCACAGACAGAGTCTTCTGTTCTGCAAAGCAAATGATTTTAAGCATATCTTGCATTCTTTTTTACATAATTAAGAGAAACAAAGCAACACAAAAGCCTGACCATTCTGTAATGCTAATTAAAAATAATAGACACAAGATAACAATTCAGCAATTCAAGACCATTGTTGTGCTTTTGATTGGTCGATGTTGTCCCTCTAATTAATACCATGTCATGTTTTCATGCTTCATGTATCCAGCTACTGTGCCAAGAATTCTTCATCCATTCATCCACTTTCCCCCAGAGGTTAACAATTTTAGTCTCTGTGTGTTTTGAATGATAGTGTTCATATTCTAAATTCAAAGGGCATTTTATTTTTGCTTCTTTGAGTATTACTGTAATATTCTTTTTTCAAGCCAGGTTAAAGGATAGCTGTGCTTTGACTGAAATTAAATGAATTTGGGAAACCTTTAACACTATTTGCTAAAACACTGGGCTAATTTTATTTGGAAATCAGCAAGTAGAGTCAGCACTTGCAAGTAGCAAGCGATACAGGTATTTTCAGACATATGCGGGTAACTGTTCTAAGAATAGTGTTTCATCAGCTAGCATTTAAAGCATTACCTTCCTTTAGACATAAAACATTCTAGTTTCACATAAAGCGGTGGAATCTTTGTTCATAAAGCTGCATGAGAAGATAAGTGTTCAAGGACATAAAGTCTCAATGTGGTAAAAATGCAGCACTATATAGATGTCTCAGTAGCATCACAAGATGGAAAAAAAGGGGAATTTTAGCAGAGAGGTTGCAGAGGACAATGTGGAAGTCAGATCATATCATTATACTAAAAAATTAAATGTAATCTCAATATGAAAACTTATGAATATAATTCCTAGCAGAAGAGAAATTTCTGACCCCCATATTATACTTGCATGGAAGGAAAAGCATGATGTTTTCAGTGGGACAAAAGAAAATACTACCTGTTCTCAACTGAGAAACCTTTATGTAATAGTGATTTCAAACAGCATATATTATTTTAGTCAAGCTTCTAGGATTGGATTTAGAATACGAATAACACTTTAAACATATTTGTATATTTACTTATTGCAGACTACAGTATTAACCACAAAGACATTCTCAGGCTGTTTCAGACCAACAACAAAACATTTTCACTTGTGTCATTGCAACACATATGCAAGCGCCCATACATACTCATTACACTTCTTTCTCCAGTATTGCCAAGTTTTGGAATTTTTGGGAAATATTTCAGTGTTTTTGCTTCTGGAAGATTGCATGGTATGATGAGGCTTATTCATGAATCATGGGAGCTGCTAACACCAGGCAGATACAGCTCCGGTCTACGTCAGTAGAGCTGCATAGCCCTAACTAAGTTATGCAGCCAGGGAATAAGCACTGTCCTGCCCAGCTCCAGTGGGGTGAAGGATGGATTCTCAGGGGGGAGAACACCCCCTCAGGCACATTCATTAGCCCTGCAAATGGGTAATACTGGCAGCTTCTCATAATTTCAGCATTGTAGCTCTCCCTCCCAAAAAAAAGTTCTATATCGCTTTGTTGATTCAACAGTGGAAAGGGAGTGYGTGATAGAGTGAACAGTATCAAACTGTGCAACAATGCAGTTTGTCTTCTTGTGCTTTAGAAAATTCAAGATAAAAGAAAAAGGCACCTAGCGGAAGGGGACAGGTAGACGTACAAGAGGAAGAAAAATAGCTGAGGGGGAAGAAACAGTGGAACAAGGACACACAGAGGGATAGTCTGGTCCACACAATTCTAGGCATCACCCAGATATGAAATATCAAAGTAGACTTCCCTTTATATACTATTGCAGCAAGCCTCCCAGTATTCCTGGCTTTTAAGGTGGCACTGTCAGGTTGGCAAGAATGTTAAGATGTATATGTAAATTTATATTGCACTGTGTGAGTGGATGTGTCTGTGCATATATTTAAAAATCTCTCTCATATATATATGTGTGTGTGTGAGTGTGTGTATATATATATATTTATACACACTCACACACACACACACATATATATATATATATCTGTGCATGCATGATCAATATTCTCACAGCTTCTGCAGAGTACTTCCAATATAAGAAACATGTCTAAGATTTTAGAGAGGGGGCTATCACACTTCACAGACTACAGAGAGGCAAGATGACTAGTTTTAACTAGACACCTAACCGTTTCATAGCTCAAGCTAGCTGTGAGCCTGTAAACTGCACTCAGACTTCTAACTAGACAAAGTCAGAAATCTGTATGTCTATTCAAACAGTTCTGAACCAAAGGTTTTGAATTTCTGCTTAATAGCTAGGAATAATTGCTATGGAGTAATGGATTTGCACTGGTGCAAAAAAATAAACAAGAGTTCAGGAGTAGAAGTTACAGTTTACATTCTCATACCCTGGTTTACAAATAAATTTCTTTTTGTTGCATTAAAATAGTTTTTGTATTAAAAAAGTGAGAAATCAGTCATAATGTTTTTAGAATTAGCTACTGGATATGAGACTAATTTCTGGTATAACTATTTTTCACCTTATATGTCTTTGTAATAAAACATGCTTTTGTCTATCTTTCTATTTCTGAATATAATACAGAAGTCTAAGGGCATCCCTTCTGTAATCCATATCAAGAAATTAACCTGCAAAAAAGTCAATGTATCATAGCAAGAAGTACAGAATATAGTTGAAATTAGACTGTGATAATGTTGCTATCAATTCTTCCATACAGTACCCCGATTTTGTGGTGATGGCTGTATTAGAAATCAGTTGTCAACTGCTATTGATTTTCTAATGTGGACATGAATAAATAATAGTTAAAAAAAAACCCTGAAAAGTGAGAACAAGGTGAAACTTCCTGCTTGAACTGACCACTGCTAGTATCATATAAAAAAACAAGTTATGACTGATAACAGGGATTCTGCCGCCTGTTCTTTTTATCAACTCCATTTTAGACACCTTTATATGGGAGCTCTATAGAGAGCTGTGCCCTTTCATGAGTGTTGAGAGGGATGAAAGGAAGTGATAGGTTTTTACTGGCTTGACACAGACAGCCTCAAAGAACTCAGAARAAAAAAAAATAATAATAATAATGCATATGCTGCACATAAAGAACCCTCCCAAAGGCATTGGAAACAGTAAAAATTCACAAAGATTTTAACTTGATGATTATGGGACAATGCTGTCCAACTATTGTGAATATAATAAAAAAGGGAGGATAGTGTATTTCTCTGTAAGGTTCAGATGTCTGCATTAGAAATAAATCTTTGTGATACTTTTGTATCAAAACTTGACATATGACAATACAGCCTGGCTATAGCATACAGCTGAGTGTGATGTAGATGTTTCCAAACCAGCTTCCAGAGTGCCCAAAAGTCCGCACAATGCAGAGCTCCAGTCAACCGGAGCTGCAGCCATGCTGTGCCTGCAGTAACTAACCTGGCCTCCCACAGCTCAGGTGCAACATCAGAAAGGTGCTAGATCGGTTTGGAGCTGAAAACTGATGAATTTTTATCATTAAAAAAATACAAATATTTTAGCTGAAACATGACATTTTTGCCAAATTGAAGTACTTTGTTTAGATGTGCTTTAACACATTACCAGCCTCTTGAGCCACTGAAGTAATTCAGATACCACACATCTGTATTCTTCCCTTTTGGCTTGGCTTTCCAGACCAATTGTAACCCAATATGCAATAAGAATAGAAGTAAACAGAAGTAAATGGTGATTTGAGACACCTGTGTGTCAGCTGGCAGTAGCTCATCAGACAGGTGAATGTCACACCCTCACAAGGACTACTTTTTGCTTCAGATTTTAGTGTGAAGCTTTTATGTTGGTCTATTTCTTGAATAGTTCACCGTAAAAAAAGCAAGAACAAAAACAAAAACAAAAAAAAMCCCATGAGCTAAAATAAGTGTGTTATGCAAAGCCATAGTGAGATCAAAACAAAACAGAAGTTGCTTATGTAACAACTGCAGCAAAACTGACAATGCACGTTGAGTCGAATGTACCAGAGCAGGAGACAATTCTTTTATGCATGCAGAGAGACTTAAAAATTTTTTTGAGTTAAATTTTGAAGCATTTACAAAACAACAAATGATTCTAGATTTTAGAATTGTCTGAAGCTATTATTGCCAGCCTTGCCCCTCAAATTATCCCAAATCTTTTCTGCTCCATATGTGCACATCACTTCCCTGCACATTGATAAGGACAAGAGTAGCTTCATTTCATAAAAATAGTAAAGAAAGTATCAAATATATCTTACAGACAATTAAACAAGCAAATAAAAATATGTTAAAGCACCTATTATGTATAGATCAATATTTGCAGAATCCTTGTATTGAATAGTTAGAAAGACTGCTTTTATGACTAGAGCTGTRCTCATAACAACAAACCTCTATTTAAAGATTACTTTTCTATTTGTAAATCCTGAAAGACCTCCAGTATTCATGTGGCTCTTTTCTGTCTAATTTAATTGTGTGTGATTAGCCAGGGAACAATAAATTGTTGATCATTTTCATTCAAGGACAAGTGCTTTTCCATAGTCACTATATGCCAGGTCCTTTGTAATCATTCCCACTCATTTGGCACATAATACATTCCTATGTTCTGCGAAATATCTATACAATGGCAGTATTATATGACTGTATGTGGTCTACAAGAGTTAAATGGACCAAAATTTGTTCTCAGTTACATCAGTGCCACTCCAGTCAAAGAATATACTTGTATTGAACAAGATTCTGAGTAGAATCTTGCTCAATATATCTGTCACAGTGTCTCAATATCATTATTAAGGAAATCCAGAGCATTCTATTTTTCTTTGACTTTTATAGTAAAGGGTTTCATGGGACACACTTTCCTTTTTTTTTTTTTTTCTTTTTCCTTTGGGCAGCTCTGGATGCTAGTCACAAAATATTCCTACTTTTCTTGTTGCCATCTTGCTTTGGTGTCTAGTTGACTTTCTTGACAGGCCTCTATACCCATAGCAAAGTCAGTCAGTCAGGACAAGGATATGACTAGAAGACAGATGCTTGCACGTTATCGGACACATGTACATTTCTGAGGCAGTTGTGAAAACTATTACTTAATGCGTTGCTATAGTGTCCAACAGAGATATTGAATCCACAGACTTGTTCATCAAGTATGTGCTCTAATATCTAAAAAGACATATATAGTTAAAACCCATTATGCATACTCCCTCTTGGTGTACAGATGTGAAAGACAAGGAAACACTGTATCTATAGTTTCTTTCTGTATAATGCCAGGAACATTTTTATTTCCTATAAACAGAAAGAATGATCACAGTAATATATATATTCATTCATAAATTAGCAGAGTTTAGTCCAGACAACCACTTAATCTGTCAACTTTATGTAACCCATAGAGTTTAATAATGTACTTATTCCTGTACAGATATCAGTAAGTCACATTTGCCTGCTCTGCCTTTTCCAGAAAAGAATCTCTTTTTTTGATTCAAGACTAAGAAGAGTCRGAGATCCCTCCCTTGGAGTTTGTTCTGATGGGAGCACTTTCATTATATCAAAAGCTGTCACTTAAAAAGTCTTGGGAGAATTATCTACAGAGACGAGAGCAGCTCAGCCCTCTTTGAGAACTCCAGGCACACATAGGTACTCCTAGGGAAGGGGTGTCGGCATCTTCTGGTGAGTAAGGGAATCTAGGTTGTGCTATTATGTTTACCTAACTGCTATATAACAGTTTGCAGTTTCGGACATTTTGGTCAAATCATCACTATTTTTTGAAGTTGGTGATAATAAAATGGTGTTCCTCTCCAGAATGGAGCTACTCAAGCCACTACTGCATGCAACTCATGGCATTGAGATGAGGCAAAGAAGAGGAAGAAGAGGAGGAGGAGGAAGAAGAGGAGGAGGAGGA
>NW_020448252.1:362105-464145 GCF_003343035.1 Apteryx rowi
GAAGAAGGGGAGGAAGAAGAAGAAGAAGGGGAGGAAGAAGAAGAAGAAGGGGAGGAAGAAGAAGAAGAAGGGGAGGAAGAGGAGGAGGAAGAAGAGGAGGAGGAGGAGGAAGAAGAGGAGGAGGAGGAGGAAGAAGAGGAGGAGGAGGAGGAAGAAGAGGAGGAGGAGGAGGAGGAGGAAGAAGAAGAGGAGGAGGAAGAAGAAGAGGAGGAGGAAGAAGAAGAGGAGGAGGAAGAAGAAGAGGAGGAGGAAGAGGAGGAGGAAGAAGAAGAGGAGGAGGAAGAAGAAGAGGAGGAGGAAGAAGAAGAGGAGGAGGAAGAAGAAGAGGAGGAGGAGGAGGAGGAAGAAGAGGAGGAGGAAGAAGAAGAAAAAGAAAAGAAGAAGAAAAGAAGAAGAAGAAGAAGAAGAAAAGTCCATTCAAGAATGGAGTGGCAAGGACTTAGGAGTAAGGGCTCAGATCAGGTCCTGTATGCCAGTTATTTCTCTCTCAGATGCACTTTAGAAGCTTCTTTCAGGTGAGTACAGGAACTGAACCATTGCAGGAGCAGTGGTTACAAGAAATCGTGTTGAAAAATACAGAGTGGTTACCTGAGCAATAGTGATGATAATGTGGAGGTAGCTGTGACAGTGAAAATTCAGCYGAAACCACAAAAAACAGCAGCCTACACCAGGCCCTCCATCAATAAGATCCATACAGAGCATCAGCCCTTTTCATACAGCCATGGACATTGCCTTCCCCAAGAGAGGGAGCCAAGCCTCTGGGAAGAGTACATACCTTAGCGAAAATAGATGAGTTCCTCCAATAGTTGGACAATGTCCTCGTGACCTGGATGCTGAACTGAGAACGAGATCTCACCAGCAGCAAAAATCAGCAGCTGATTAACTCATCCTCAACAGCTGAATGAGAATGACTGAATTGTTGCCAGCATAGCTCATGGGTGATGGCCTTGCCTACTGTCATTTTCTATTCATCTTTTCTGAAATTGCTGTTGTATACCCTTTTGTTCTACTATATTCCTTTGCTGCCTAGAAAAGGTTTGTTTTGGAATGCATGACTGCCATTGCTTGTGGGTAGAGAAATAGGTTCCATGCTATTTTTTTCCTCACTTTTCTGGTTGAGGACTAGGGCTGTTATTACAGAAGTTTTTTTTCTAGCAAAAACTCCTGGAAATTGAACAGGCTTTTTAGTATTGAACAACATCTGGCAGAAATGTTTAAATGTTCAATTTTTTCCCTCATTTGTCTAGTGTTACCCTCAGGCTCCAGTTCTTCTTACAAATTTCTCTGCTAGCTAAAGAACCTCTTGATACGTTATATTTTCTACTTGCATAGGTATTTATAAGAAAGGATGATGTTGTTCTGCAACTGGTAATACAGGTATTTCATGTCCAGGATGAACTTCCAGGATAAAGGGTTGAAGGCAGAATTCATGGTCATTTGCAGTTTAAATTACAGAAAGTGTTGTTATGTACAGTCACTCTACAACAATTAGATGAGGGAGCTCCAGAAAGCCAGGTGCATTTCCACATACATTTGCTGTTGTGGTAAAGGTGGCTTACAATTTCCCCACTTCCAGTAGCTTGTTCCTGCTTCTTCACTGCTATTTACTATTTATTCAGTCATACCTGTACAGCTTTTTTGGGGTACCACATTATAATTTGAATCTTTTTTTTTTTTTTAATCAAGATTATTGAGAGAGAGAGAGAGGTTAGCACAGATATGAGAATGAGTAATTGGACGGAGACAGATATCTTAAGCTAGTTAAATTCACAGTGTTAGAAGGCACCCCGAGATCCTCCTGTTCCAGTGGCACTGAAGATTCACACAGTGCCAGATGAACATTGCAAATTTTCCAGTGAGAAACATTTAGCAATGAAGGAGCAAAAAGAGAAGAGGAAATACACTACTGCAGATTATATTATATACTATTATGGATAAAAAGGAAAAAAAAAAGATGATGAAAAAATATGTGTGGTTTAGGGGATTTTCTTTGTTATTGCATATTGATGCTTAGCACTACACTGTGAAAAATGCCTAAAATGGTGAAATGAGAGCAAGTATCTGACAGTAGCTTAGACTATAATCTTTCTAGAATGCAAAATACAGATAACTATATGGGACATTACCTAATGTATCAGAGACTCTAAAATATATAACTAAGTAATTATACTGCAATAATAATTTGTAACTTGAAAGTAACTTAAAAACTCTGGGATATGGGCTTATTTCACAAATTCTTTCACTCCATCATGTCAGTAATGCCAGACATTTTGTTTCTTGTGCAGTGCTCATGCATAACTGATTCCTCATAAAAATTCTTCCTTTCCTCTTCATCAGCTTTAAGATGCTTTATGCACAATTATTGTGGTCTCTGTCCTACATAATTCTGGCTGCTGTTTGTGGATATGGGTCCCAGGGAGCCATTGCACGACCTGTGCTCTAACAGTCATCAGCAAGTCTTGAATAAGATCCATGAACTTAGCTTTTGCAAGGAATTTCTGCCTCACAATGGCAAAAGGTGCAGTTATTTAAATACAATCACAAGGCAAGAGAAATAAGGATTATGACATTTCCTAGGTACTTGGTAAGACAAACTGAGTGTTAATTATTTACAAGAGTATATATTTAACCTCTTTCCATTATTAAGTTCAGGCATTGTACCTCTTCAAAACACCTGGGTTGAGCTAAAGGCTTTATCTACAGGATAGCAGGAAAGTGGTTGTYGGCTACCATTTTGATTTTCCTAATCTTCTGGATTTTATATGTCAATATTAAATATCAAACTTTAAATATAAATATGTTCTTTCTTCTTCCTACTTTCTGTGTGTTTTGTATTTCCATTTCCTTTTACCATAAAGATGATACATTTTGTATTGGTATTGCACAGCTCTTATTTTCACCTTTATGGATTGATTATGTGTTCTGTGTTCCCAGACAAGTGCCGGTCAAGTAATTTCCTACTAAACACAGCAGTTAAGAGTGCTTGGTATTTTTCCCAAGTGTAGCTAAAAAGGAAAAGAAACCCTAGCAGAGGTGAAGCTGTGTTAAATCTGATCTACAATTTACAAGGAAGTATTTTGAAGATAACGAAGAGAGAAAACTGATGTTAAAAATTCTGTATTGATTATCCCAGGGAATAATTATGTGGAACTTTGAATTAAGCAAATGGCATAAAAATAAGACTTCCTGTACTGTAAAACAAATCACATATAATCACATAAATTAAATCACATAAATCACAAGCGAAAAAATCATAAAAGATCTTGGAACTACAAATTGGTTCCAATCCACCTCAATATTCACTTGGACCAACATATGGCCCCATCCTGGCCTATATTTGCACTTGAACTGTGAAAGCTGGCCAATTTCCTGGCCAATAGGCACTGGGCCTATTTATTAGAGCAGGGTGGAATTTGTCAGTGAATTTTCAGAAAGCTCCATATTGCCAAAACTGTAGTTCTTCTATTCCAATAATTATTTAATTATCCATACAGAAAGGAACAGGCTAGTATAAATGAATGGGGGATAGTTACCAAAAAATATCTAATAAAAATGCGGTTAAGGTGTTCACTGGACTGTGGAAAAGTTGCAGAAAAATGGCTTTAACTTGAATCTCCCAAACAGCAGATAAATGCCCATATAATTTGATTATTGGACATTTTAAGGTAGATCTTTCACAAGAGGAAAACAGCCTGCACTAGGAGAGTTTCATGAATTGACATTTTCTAATGAAAGTCTTTTTTACTATGCAACTGCTAGTGTATTTTTCTTCACAGTATTAAACAAGCATATGTGTCTGGCAGTATTAGAGACAATTCTTAAAGAATATATCAGTTGTCTGTGGAATACCTCAGCGTTTACAGCACTAGTTTGGGTTTCAGATTCCTACTCTGCTTCATATTTTGGCAGCAGTAAGTTTCTGCGAAAAGCTCATAAGAAGCATTTACTTGCCTGACTCCTAAATCTGGCCTTCCTAGCTCCATTTAGTATACTATTCAGTGCTTCTCAGGGCAGCTTCAAGACCTAAATAACCTCATGTTTGTACTGCCAGTGCCAGAATGCCCTCCAGGCCTGTTTTAGTTAATTCCCTGTAGAAGGTCTTACTTAGATGCCATCCCTAAGAATGAATCCTCTATAACTGAATTCCTCGGTATTTAACAGGGGGTGACAATTCTTCCAAAACCTTCAGGAATGATGTAATAAATGTTTCAGACTCACTGACCCCTCAGTGGCACTACTGCGCTATACCTCCCCTTCTTAGCAGGTAGGTTAATCCCTCCAACGCAGGAAAGAGGAGAACCAGCATAAAGGGCCTGTTTCAGAAGCAGCTTTAGAGAATTTAGGGGGATCAAATGGCCTAAGAACTATAGGGTCTGGGAGCAAAGTAGTTTTGTCAGGAAATCCAAGACCTGTTGCAAGTCCAGGTTTTGGGAGAAATGTATCAGATGGATCCTTGTTCAAAAGCATCAAGCTCTCCTTTGCAAGATTTTGAGACTATTTTAAGACTGCTTAGGGGAAAGCATGTCCTAAAATGATTATGCCTAATGCTAAGCCAGAGAAATCCTCTCTTCATGCCACTGCACTGGAGGTCCTCAGGGGCTGAATTAAGAACTGACTGTTCCTGGGTAATTTATAGATGTAGTTTGGTGTGACCTTAATACCAACAGAGAACTAGAATATGCAATCTAATTTCATTTTGAATCTTGTAGCAGACTTCACTGTAGACAAAGAAGTGTAGTATTTAGCTGGCAAATGAAGCCTAAACCTGTGGAAAATCAAGTCAGTGAATTTCTTAATGACATTTTCCACTTCCCTAGCGACCTTCATCTGATGGTCTAAAAGCACTTTACAAAAACATACATTTGTTTCAACCAAAGCTAGTTGGAAGATTATGCTATTTTGTTTCTTTCCCTGTGGAAAATGTTGACTTTTTTGTGAAAAACAGAAAAACCTTCTGCTGAAAACTTTTGGCTTGAAACAAAAGYGCTCAGTTCATAAATGTCACTGTAGATTTTGGTATCTGTAATCCCTCATTCTCTGGCTCTCCTCTTTGAACTGTGCTTGGTGATCAAACTGTACCTGCTATCATGCACCAAGTCCCCCCACAACCACCCCAGAATTATCTAGGAGGCTCTTGGGTGTCTCTCACTACGCTGCATAAGAACAGGAGTGATAAGACAGGCGTGGAGCCACCATTTCACACTCAGAATCTTTTTATTTTCTCATAAGCACAGCTTCAGGATAGGCTTTTAAGTTATTAGAACAATTCCTTATAATTTTAATTAGAGGCTAGTGATGGTGGCCAGCAGGATTATGGTGAGTCACCCTAAATACCTCCAGAACATCCTGGAGACGTCTTCCAGAAAATTAAGACAGTTTTAGATATGTAATATGTAATATGTAATGTATGCTTCTCTGAGGATTATTACAGCTTCTTATCTCATGTCACGGTAGAGAATGTGGTGCAATCACTGCTACTGATGACCCTTTTATTTGACCGAGCTCCGCCAGCTCATGCTATCCTGTGTCCCACTTTGCCATCCATGGATGGATAGACACAGTTTAGCACAGAGATGTTTTTCCCAATATCACGCCAACTCAGTGATAAAACTAGAAGCTTACTGTATTGCTAAACTTCAGACACATACATCTTGTTAACCTCATCATGCACATTTTAAGACACTAGTGTGTTTTCTGTAATCAGATGGAATACAACAATGTGGAAAAAAAACCCAGTAACGTAGAGGTGGAAAGCACTGATGAATAAATGATTGTGTGCTCCATCATTGTCAGAATTATCCAACCAATAAACCAGCCCCTGAAAGGAAAACAGGAAGGACTCATAGTGTGCAAAAGGTATTCAAAGTCCACAAAGAAGCCAAGGAGATATATTAAAATAATGAGGATAACCAAAGAGATGACATAACACTGCAGAAAACACAGCAATCCGCAAAGAGTAGTAAAGAYAGGAAATTAAAGGAAAATTGCAGTGGAGGTTAAGATAAATAATAAAGTTTTCTTTTTTTTCAAGAACATATGGAACAAGAGGTCATTGGAAGAGACAGCGGAATTTCTAAGAGCTGGCCTGGGTAATTTACTGACTGAAGAGACAGACATAACTAAAGCACAGTCAAATGAATTCTTTGCCTCTGTGTTCACACAGAAGGCTTGGGGACAGATGTCAGAAACAGACATAAATTTCCCAGGAGAGCAAGAAAAAAATGTTGAAGGAGGTAAGATTCAGCCAGAACAGGTGATCAAGAAATTAGAACATCTGAAGCTTAACAGAACTCCAAGACCTGGAAGAATCCCCTTGAGGTTTCTAAAAAGAGTCGCAAAAAGGGATCGGAGAAACATTTCCAGACAGAGCTGAAACCTCTTTGAAAACAAGGACAACATGACTAGACTACTGTATTTGTTCATAAAACAAATTTTATGAACAAACACAGTATGGGCTGAATAAGAACAAAATCTGCTTCATCCTGCTCCAGTGAATGAGGAAAGTGAAACCAAGAGCTGAATCAGCAGGGTGGTAACACAATCATGTTTCAGAATGAAAAAAAAAAAACAAAAAACCCCCCCTTCTATTATGCAATCTGTCATCTGAATCCCACTATATAAATTCTGTGAAACCACAGTGAAAAAGAATTTACCTACTCAGAGAAAAAACATTGACTTTTTTTTGTGTGTGTGTGTAGGGGGGGAGTTGGTTGGTTGGTGTTAAGAGGAATCATACATTCCTCGAGTCAGTGGGTCTTCCTGAGTGTAGGATTCATCTGACCAAAGGTAGATTTCTTCAGCTGGGCTAGTTTCTTGCTTGTCAATAAGCCTTTTGTTCAGACATGAAGGCAAAGAATTAATCAGATTGTGCTTTAGCTGTATCTGTCTCTTCAATCAGTAAATTGCATCTTAGCTTGCTGCTGTGTCTGAAATAGTCTCCCTTTATATTCAGTGGAGAAAAGCAAGTACTTTTAAGGCCTGAGTCCTCTCAGCCTAAAGCAGACATCTAAAATTGGCCAGTTAAAGCACATCTCAAAAGTGTGCCTGTTTCTCTCCTTTGTCAATAAAGTAATTTGCTGCCAGTAGCTCACGTGCACATATTCACATTGTAGATATCTGAAGCTGGGTAAGATGATTCCTACCATAAATGTTTTAGAGCTATAAAGTGTTCCAGGGCCAAAAGCTAATTCAGCCACAAGTAATCTTTTATTCTCAGGTCTTGCTGCCATGGTGCCTCATCCTGTTCTATCTGGGCTGCAAAAGACCACAATCCTAATACTAAGAAATAATATTAAGAAGTAAGAAATTTGTTTTTCTAAGGAACTTACTTGCTTCTCAGGTCAGACCAGAATTGTTGAAAAGGGAACCAGTGACCATGTCTATCCCAGTCATTTCATGCATAACTGGTAATATCTCTGGGCATTGGTCACTATTATTGATGGCATTAAATATTAGAGCACTCCCTGGCATGAACTTTGTCTTCTCCACCTAATATTTTCTTGAACAATTCCCAATTCATTTGACTTAAGTGTCTACAAATGTACCCTGACTCAGTTAGTTTAAGAGTATAGATAGCTAGAAAATGAAGAGATGGGGTACATTATGGGAAATTACACTTAAACAAACAATGGCAATGTTATTCGATTTAGATGGAGGCATAGATGAAGACTTTGGTTCTCATTTTATTTGAACTTGCTGGAATCCAACAACAGGAACATACCCTTCTATTATGCAGCACAAGCTGCTGTCTCTGCTGTGCTTGCAAACTCCAGCAGGGTGACTGTGAATGGGTCACTCCAAAGGGCATATTCAATGACAAGAATAAAGGCAAAATCCAAATTAGAGTGGACAGAGTTGAGAGAATGAAAACAAAGCAGTGAGAGTTGGCAGCCAGTATCTCCTTCCCCTATTTGCCCCCCGCCCCCTGTAGTTTTCTTTCTTGCATTCTCTGTATTACATATTCACCCTACTGGCTCTTTACTTCAGCCACTCTATAAAAGGCTCTCCATTGTCCATCTCTATGGAAGTGAGTGGAAAAGAATTTCCACACTCCTTAGTTTACACAGTAACCCTTATGTGTGTGGCCCAAACAAATATCAGTGTACAACAGGATCTGCATAATGATCTCCTCGTTGATAGTAGGTTAGGGAGACAAGGCAAGTTTTCCTTGTCTCAGAGGAGCAGCCCTGATGCCATGTGTCACAAATACTGAAGCAACTACAGGTTGTGTATGTATTTTTTATGTCCACACATACTACAGTATGCAAATTTGATTTTACCTGATGTGCCTCCAAAAGATAGAGAAGAGAAAAACTTCAGCAAGACAAACAAATAGAAACTTGTACAGACATACTTTCCAAAGCATCATACATTCTCATTCTGCGTTGTTTCAAATTTTATGGAAAGCAAAATCAGAGTTTTTACTTTTTTGAATGTTGATCTCTGTATTTTCCATATTTTAATCCTTTTCTCTTGCAGATATATTGTTAGAAGAGAGAGGAAACAGCCAGATAGAGATACTGTTCTTCCTCAATACCTTTTTTTAAAAATACTAGTAAATACAGATGAAGGAAAGATTCCACTCTATGTTGTCACAGTAAAATACCATAAACCGCAGAACCAGGATATTCATATGGATAGGAAGGAGAGTAGGTCCAGAAAAAAAGATGCTATTCACTCTTGAAAGCACCATTCCCTTGTTGTTGTTAGTGTTTACCTACAAAAAAGTAGGTTTGTTGAATTGCTTTCAAATGGAAGCTGAAAGGTAAATACTTGTCCTAAGCATAGTCAGGCTTGCATGCCAGAAAAAAGGATATAGTAAATGAGAGTTTAAAATACTCAGAATCCTTCAAGATTGTTGTTCAGATGCTTACAGGGTCAGTTCATCCCATCATCCGTCTCAAGCACAGTTGAATTTCAGGTAGCGTGGGGCTACACAACTATGAGATGCAACCTTAACAGCTCCTGGCTTTTCTGCATGAATGCTAAGGGCACAAAGGGAATTTTCATGAATGAAAAATTTTCATTCAGCTGAAGTTTGTCATCCTTCCCATACTCTCTGATAGCTTGCGTGCCATTTCCTATTAGAATGGCATTTCTGAGGTGATCTGTTGAGTCAGGGACTAACCTTCATCCTTTATAGGTATGGGCAAGCTTTATGGATTGTGGGATCAAGAGAGAATTCAGGGAGAAAGATAAGGGGGCACAAAGGAAAAAACAGTACGTGGCAGCCAAAGCACACCACCCTTTTGCAACATGAGTAACGAACTAGCTGGTGAAGGCCAGACAGATTGTTCCAGCTGCACGGCGGARGAGGGAGCGATATGGAGGTATCACGGTCCACCCCGACCACAAAGGGTKGCATCCCAAAAAATAATTGCTGCTCATGAACTAAGTGTTGACCTATAGTGCCCCTAGCCTCATTATCCCTGCTTATCATATTAAAAATCACGCCCTTTGCTGCATAACGACATGTAAATAAGGGGGGCATACCCCCAACAACCGCGCAAATGGCAATCTGGCCAATGAAGTATGTCTGCCGCACTTCCACATCCCACCTTCAGCAACTATAAAACAGAGGACAGCTCACTAAAGTTTTTGGAAGGGAAGAAAACTGAACTGCCGACCTGTTCACCGGAGATTGCTGACGAGCGAGCCTCCTTCTCCTTCCCCCAAACAGGGACGCCTCTTTGGTAAGACTTGCGCCTCCGACAAACGTCGGACGTTACCCGGGAAAATATATTGTTATTGAAAGCGCTTAATTGTTAGTTTGAGCTCATAGAAAGAAAATTTGTAGCAGCAAGTGCATTTATCAATGGCAATTCCGAACCTGTTGTATCTGTCACTTTAATAAAATCTTATTCTTTTCACTTTGCGAAACTGTCTCAGGAAAGTCCTCAAACAGGGGGGCTCTGGCAGGCAAACGTAAATTACAAAGATAAGGAAGGGCCTGCCTTCCCTCCCTTTCATGCAACATGGATTCTACAGCTGCAGAGAGTACAGATAAAATACAATTGAAAGACACCCCCCCCCCATTTTGAAGCAAAAATATTCTGAGTGAAATCCTGTCTTCACCAAAGTCAACACTGAAACTTCTTGTTGACATCAGAGGGGGCTGGTTTTCATCCTTTAACAATGCAAATCTGCTTGAAAATCATTTGGCATTTCTACTATTTATCTCCCTTCTTCTTTGTATGAAAATAGATACTAATAAACATTTCTTAGTATTGCCTTAGAAAATAGTTTTATGTCACCTTTTGCAAGCTTTAGTTGGTAGTGCCACAATGTGGATCTTTTTCCAGTTTCTGTAGCTCTTCAGAATCTTGAGTTCTGCACATCAAAGAGAAAACATTTCTGTTAAATGTAATAAATAAAGGTAATGGTGCAAAGCTGTGAGAGGGTCCTAACATTAGTCTTGAGGAATGCACACCAGCAAAAAACACTTGAAAAAATCAATACAAAGGTCTTGGCTTTCTTCAGACATCTAAGTGAGCAATACTTTGGAGAGAAAGTACATAATTTGGAAAAGTCATCGTGACAGTTCTGTGGCTCTTTCAAGAGGGGGGAGTAAAATAATACACCCTGTTTTGCAGCAGATTCTTAAAAATCCAAAGGTCTTTTCCTGTTGTCTGCTGCTTGCAAAATGTTTAAGCACTTACAGCAAAACTCGATGGCTTTTGTAGTCGGCACGTGTTAGTCTGCTATCAGCTCATATATTTTTAGCAAAACACACTGGTGATAGCAAACTGTGCATCAAATATTATAAAAGAGTTTTGCTGCTCTCTGCAAGTATCTCTTCCTTTTCTGTCTTCACAATATTCATTTTTAGGTATTGTACTGACTTTAATTGTTACAATAAGTCATAGAGTTTTTCCAGCAAGTTAGCCTAGCATAATAACCAATTATATTTTCTTATTTGTCTCTTTTACTATTTTGGTTTTAATTTATTTTTTCCAGAAATGACCTATTTTTAAAGACACTAATGCTTATAATAATATCAAGACTGATGCTACAGCACCGAGCAATTGGGTGAAATGAAACTACTCACATCATGTTTTGTCTTCAATGTGAAATGGTCACATAAAGCATCTTACAAGAGCAAGTTCAGAACCTCTCAATTTTGAACCTTTAGCCACTTATGTAAGAATTATTTTAAAATATTATTTTTTATTAAAGTTATTTAGGCATCTAACTCCCCAAGAGATGAAGTAGGATAGAAAGATGATTAGTACTGAACTACCTTTTAGATGTTTTTATACAAACTCTGAAGAAAATCAGTGAACAAGAGGCCACAAAAAGCCAGAAAAGGTTATTTTGATGATACATTATCTCCCAGTTCATTTATCTTGTTAGTTCCATCTTTTGTTTTCCTTCCCTTTTCTTTCATAATGTTTTTGTAGAATCTTAAACGTTATCTTATCTCAAACTGTAAGTATTCATCTATCTAAGATCGTACAGTTTAGGCTCTCATGAGGGCTGCACAATCTTTAAAATATTTATTCTCACAACAGCCTATTAGGGAAGAAAGATGCATTTTACTATTCACACATGGGTAACTAAAGCATAGAGAAGCTAATGAATATACCAAAAATATGATTCAGACATCTAAATTGGAGTAAACATGAAATTTAGGAACCAAAGTCCAAAACTGTTATCCTTAAGACTCCCATTCAGCTAATCCTAGAATTTCCCAAATTCCAATGACCTTTTACTTTGTGACCTTAAAAACTCCCCAGTTAAGTGCAGTTGTATAGTTGCATATGTTCTTTTGACACCCAAAATCTAACAAGTCTGAGCAACTCAGCACCTAGCTCTTTAACTAAAACTATTTGCAGACACCAGCTATCCCTTTGCTTAAATCCTCTGAGAGATTTGATCTTGTAGACGCTCTTGAAGCATGCCAAATGTATATATTAAAGATCTAGCACACAGAACTTGAAAACAAACATAGCTGAGAGACAGAGAGGTGAATTTAAACACTGAAAACTCTGATGTCTTAAAGTTGTGATGCCTAATTCACAAAGTGGTATTTAAACTCTAAGTGACTCCAGTCAGGTGGAGTCCAAATCTTTCAGCATGTCCTATCTCTATGTGTATGGTGCCACATGAAAATAAACAACAGAAAAATGTAACCTTGCATGCCACCTGTCACAAACACCTAAGGTTCACATGCCTGGCTGCGAGGAGGTGTCTGTCTACATGGGTGATTCACAGTTTGGATTTCTCTTCTACACGCAGATACCTACAATTGTCCTTCAAAAGGGTTTCTGAGACCTGCAAACCAGTGACATACAGATGTCTCAGCTCAGAAAAGCAGTAGGATTTCAGACATCCCTTCTTTCAGGGTCCTCCACGGCTTACCTCCTTCATCCTGCTCCCTAGCATGCTGGATGTTATGCACTTCAGTCCCATGCACCTAACCCTTCCCATGCAGGACAACGGGCATTTAAGAGCTACAGCACGCTTATGGGGGGAGATTGATTTATTTGGCTACCCTTGTTTGGACTTGTGTAGTGGAGAAGAGAAGTTTTTGTTTGTTTGTTTGTTTGTTTTTGAAGCTGTCCCTCAGATCTTATTCACTGACTGTACTAGTTTATCTAGTTCAGGAGTAAGTAAAAAGCAAAGTGTTCAGTTAGGCTCATGAGAATTGAGCACTTACATTTGCCAAGCCCTTTGTTAATAAAAACAAGGTGCATCTCAGTATATTTCCAGCTAAATTTTTAGACTGCAGTTTTAATTAGCTTACAGTAACTTTTATTACTTTAAAGGCATATGACATAAGGTAACAGTGAAAAGGGGGGCAGTTAGTAGTGGAAGATTAGTGATATAAACAGGATTTTAGAGGGCTTTTTTCCGTACTGATGTAACATCTTTGTATTATTTTCCCATTTATTCTTTTTCTCTCTCAAACATGATCCTAAAATCTCACGTTATAATACAGTAATTCCCACTTCGGCAATTATCCCTTTGGAATGTGCACATACTGTTCTGAGGAGTTCGTAGTTTTTTCTTGTGCTATTAATTTACAATTACATAGACAATAATAATGTTTCTTCAATTTTCTTCAGTATTTCATATATTTCAACAGTCTTTCTGAGTTAATAAGGCTGCACACTTATACTTCATAAAATCTAAAACAGTGCTAGGATACAGGCCTGCTTCTGCTCTGTTGAATGTTGCCATTTTGCCACTGACTTCTGCAGTAAAAGGATTTGAGGCCTAGCTGCAGATAAAAGTGATCATTCCTTAGCCAATACATCTCAACCAGTCCATAATAACCTGTTGGGGCTGGAAAAGTTCAAGCCAAAAGCTGTTGATTTCCCTAGAGCCAATCAAAATGATAGATGCAGTGGTGAAAGATCACAGCTGACTGGGTTTAGTCCTCTCCTCACTAGCTGCAGATGGCATGTAATTTAGGGATGCCCATTTGGTGAATTTTACCAGTTTCCCTTGAGATCACACATATGGGTTTGCATTTAAAAAACAATTGTACCAGGAATAGCATTTTAAGCAACAGRTGCAAGTATTGACAGTAAAAGGATGGCCAAAAAGCAGAATATATCCACATAAGAGGATGGAAAAAAGCTTGTGTTATGCTTTACAGCACTGCATGTGACATTTTAACTTTACAAAAAAGGACAGAAAATAACTATAAAATCAATGTGTACAACACTTGCCAAACCTCCTAAATTAGATATGAAATTCTCTCTTTACAGTTTATGGCTTTCAAGCATTTAACATCTTTTTTTCAACTTCATATATCAAAGCCACAATCTCAAATCCCTAGAGAGAAAAGAAATGTCTTTAAAAGAATTATGAGTTGCTCTGATCTTTTTGCTTGCTTTAGAATCTATATTTATCTAAAAGGAAACACACAACCAGATTATTTGCTGTAATCTGTCCTTGATTCAGAGAAGATTTTTTTGTAGTGTTTAGAGACGGGCCAAACCATTGACCACTGACCATGTAGATTTTCAGCTTGTTGTGTGATTAAAATAAAATAAAATAAAGAATTAATTCTCCAGAATTATTATATCTGTAAAACAGCTGTCAGGGTAATACTGAACTAAGACACATAAAGCAACAATTATATCTGCATTAAATGTCCACACACACATACACACAAAGATTTGTATGACACAGCACCAAAATCACTTCAGCAAGGCATGTGCCTGATTTCCATTCCTCTATTTAAGTGTAATGATGTACATTTCCTGGTGTGAGGAATCCATTGCTTGTTTTTTGGTCAACAATATAGGTTGATAAATCTCTCGACTCTAACATTACATACGAGGAGTGAACATAATTCAGAGGTTAGGTTTGAACATGAACCTTTCACATTGATTAATTCTTCATTGAACACAATTGTATGTTAACTTTTTCCTGGTCTACTGATGTAAATAACCTGSAATACAGCTAGACATATAAATTATGACATTAGTAAGCAAGTTCTGTTTTTCTGGTTGTTTATTAATGTTATCTGTTGAAAATCATTAGGATTTGGACTGTTATTATCTGCTAGGTGCAAATATGGGCATTGGGTGCTCTGCTACAGATCCACTGAATGTGAAATTGGTTCTACAAAAGAAAAGACAGACTGATCTATGAAATATTGCTGAAAAACACCATTATGTAAAGAGGAACCAGAAATAGAGCATTCCATATTCTACAATATGTATACAAATCAGTTGGTGTCATACATTTCCCATATAAATATACACACACACACACATATACACACACATATACATACCTACATACTTACATATATATATGTCAATGTACTAGCTGAAGGTAAAATGCTCTAGGTTTTTTATATATGTATGTATGTATGTGTATTTATATATACACATATATATGTATAAATACACATACATACATACATATATAACCTAGAGCATTTTACCTTCAGCTAGTACATTGGCAAACTTCTGACAGGTTTAGAGTGCTATACAAATACTATACAAGTTCTGAAGGGTCCTATATGTAGTCACCATGAGCCCACACTGAATATGCAGCTTTTATGTTGTAAAAAAGAAGCGTGTATGAACCTAGGGACATAAAGAAATGATATTTATGACATTTTTTTTTATTTCTAGAACAAAGCAAAAATCAAATGTTAGAAGATATTATGGTTCAAGTCTCAAARAAAAAAAAATCTTAGTCTCATACAAAACTGATACTGAGAGCACTCTAACCATTACAGATACTACAATATAATCTATATAGTCTGTAAGATCAGAGTAGAAGAGCAAATGTGCTAAGAGAACATAATATAATTAATTTCATCTTTTGTTTCAGTTAGCTTCCCCTGTTCCCATTATTTCAATAAATAAATAGATAAAAATATATCATGCTATGCTGCTAAGTCTTTCTTAGTTGCTTGCTTGCTTGTTTGCTTTCTCTCTCTCTCTCCTTCTCTCTCTCCTTCTCTCTTTTTCTCTTTTTCCTTCTCTCTTTCCTTCTTTGCTTTCCTAGATACATTTGGCCAGATCTGCAGCTGGCAAAAGCTGGAGGGCACAACTCAACCAATTTGCAGAGCCTGAGGCTGGGTCCCTCAACACAGGTGACTCTCAGACTAAAATAAACTCAAGTATTTAAGGCTATGCAGGAGTCAGGGCTCAGAAAAACTAACAGTGACACACACAGTAGTCAATCAAAGCAGTCCATAAATACAGACTTCAGGTTTCRATTTAGATATATTAATAACAGCTAATGAGTTCTGTAATTTTACATAGTGTAGGTACTCTTACAATTGTTTGCCTATAGTGTTAGGGTTTTTTAATAAGCTTTTCGGGAACTTTTGCAAAAAAACAAAAGAACTGAAGTACTAATGAACTTCTGAACCCTTGCTAATGGAGAATGTGCTAGGATTGTTGTAAGTGTGGGAAAACAAATTTACAGTCTTGAAGGCACCAACCAGTCTGGGAATTCCTCACAGGTCACATTAAAAGGGGCATACCACAGATAAGGGAGAAGAATTCCAAGGCATTAGAGCCTTGAATAAAAATACCTTCTAAAATCGATTAAAAACTTAGTTATGTCTTGAAATCTGTAATTTCCGTGTCAGAAAGGACATGGAATAGTCCACAGTTCACAAAGTAATGTCAGAGGGAGACCTAGAAGGGTAATTGAAGAAATGGAAGGGAAGGGAAGCAGAACACTGAGAACCACTGTAAACTTTCCTCACATTAGGACTAACCCTTGTTGTGACATGAAAAACAGACTTTTGTGCACTACTGCTTGTGAAGGGAATAGACTAATGAATTGATAGGCTATGGACTGAGCTTTGAGTCGGTAAAAGAACTGGCTTTAGCTCCATTTTACCTTCTGTACAGTTGCATCAGTTTATTTCAGCTTAGGTTTTGTCCTGTACTCTCTGTTGACCAAATCCAAACCAGGAACCAAGTGCCTAAAGTGGGCTATAGATGAAAATTACATATATATGTCTAAAACCGTAGTCATAGCTCAGCTGCCATCTGACTTCAGAGGTGACTGCATCCATAGCTGTTCCACTGTTAGATGCTAAACTCTCCCAGTTATCTAGGCATAGGTTCATCTTGCCTGACTCCAGATACCTAAATTAGACACCTACTCATCTTAGGTACCCTCTGTGTAAATTGTAGACATATAGGTACCCATAGAAAACAAGTCAGACACCTAAGATTTAGATTCTCTACATATACAGAGCGGAGTAGTTTTGATATGGCTGAAAAAGTCATCTTTACAGTGCACAGTTGGGATCCAGATGTTAGATGTCTTTCCTACCGCGTTCCAAAAAAAGCATCGATTTAGAAGCTTTCTACAGAGCACTTTTAATACATCCCACCACAACCAGTTTCCTCTCACAGAGCTTCAACCTTGCTTTATAATGGCCTAGCTCATTTCCCATAAGAAACATGGGTTCAAATTCTTTCAGTGTCTTGTAGGATTTTAATATAATTTTGTCATTTTTCCCCAAAAAAGTCTTTTACTAATGAGTTATAGGCTATTTGAAATATTGGGACAGACATTCTCACTGTTGAAACTGTGCAGAAAGAAATTTAAGATTCATTGGTACAGAGAGTATTTATTATATGTCACTTGCACTTATGTTATTTCTTTTCATATAATTTTCTTCAACACCAGGCATCAGTAATATGAGGCTCCTTAGCATCTTTTCATTGATTAGATCAATATCAGCATCTAGACTATTGTACCCGTCTCTGCTAAACGAGGTGAAAGGTATTTTAAAGTTAAAAAAAAAAAAAGTAGAAAATTATAGATAGCAGATGTAGCTAACACGGTTTCTAATATTAAAATTAGAATGAAGGAGAGAACTGAATTGGCTAAGAAACAGAAAACATAGGGGAGAATTAAAGATAAATGTCATTAAGTTAACAGAGAGGTGCTCCAAAGTGTCACACTAAATTCTATGCTTTTTTAAATACATTTATTAATGATCTGGAAGAAGGGATTGTGCAGTGATGCTGAAAGATGACAAAAGTTGCCAATCAAGACTGGAAGGGACTGTGAGGAACTTTAGGAAAGGAACACTACCTGTTATACAATTTTCTGATTATTGCCTTCACAGATGATAATTGGTTCAAAATTATCTAACGCATTTGTCAAATTATTGCAAAGTTGGATGTGCACCCCTGGAGAGCTCAGATAGCCTCAGAGAAAAGGGTAGGAAAGCAGAAACTATACTGGTAGTCACAAGAAAATAGGAAGAATGTGCTGCAGCACATTCTCTGTGCTTTGGAATATGTTTGGGTCCCAGCCACCACTCAGGAGAGCMACCACTCCTGAGATCTGGGAACTTCTGTAAACTAGTCAATGAAAACCTTGGTTTGAAAAGGCTACCAAGGTGTTTGGAGGAACAAGATATGTAATGTTTAATAATATGATAAATGCTATAAAGCTTTCCCATAAATCAGAACTGTGGCCTTATCTATTGAGTGCTGTGCAAAATACCACACCTCAGAAAGATTATTCCAGAGTGAAAGAGTATAAAAACTGAACAAAAAACAGAAAAAAATTGAAGAGAACAACGGACTTGAGCTGGCTTAGACCCACATATTCCTTCCAAGCAACTGGGGATGCCCAGCATTATGACGGTGAGCATATAATAGAGAGCAGTAATGGGAATCACATTAGTATTGTGATTGAACAGTATATTGCAATTGTTGTAGTTTGCTAAGTGTAACTTACACTTGTATTGTGATTTCAGTACATTGCTGTATCACTCCGCTAAATCAAAAATCCCATGCAACATCAAATATCTTCAAATGAGTAAATTTGATATTAAACATTATATCCTCCATGCATGGAATATCTGAAAGAACGTGGTCAGAGAGTATTGGACTCCAGCACCCTGTGAGACAACTCTCTCCTGCTGCTCCGTTCAGGTTGGAGCATCTCTAGATGTCTAACTTTAATACAGCAGAACTAGCCTAGAGTTCCTAATTTCTTCCACAAAGTACCCTTACTCACCTGAAGACCCACTATGGAAAGCAACTAGAACTGCCACCATCTTGGCTGACCTAAGCATCTAGGACATCTGGCTCTCTTTCACATAATCCCATTTGGGATGCAGGTGTGAAAAGTAAGTATAGATAAGTCTTTAAGTTATATTCTGAGAATACCTGAGATACATTCATAAAAATGAGGTGATGAAAAGTGTGCAGTAAACAGGACTTTACACCACACATTTTGAATATTGAGGATACTAAATGAGCAGCATCCCCAGCTGGGAATTAAGTGAGTGACACAGTTGTTTATGTCAATAAAGACAGCATCACATGATGAGCTCCAGTTACAGTAGTTGACAGATACAGCTTGCACCTTAGCATTGGATATTTAGTAATTCAGTTCTCCTGCAATGGGTGTTTTATCAATGGAGAAAAGCGAGTGTCCTTGAAAACATCCAAGGAAAGATTTTTTTTCCAATTAAGTTTAGACACTTAAACAAAAAACTGAATTAAAGCAACCTCAGTACTGGCATTTTGTAACTTGTATTGTTTTATTTTTGCATCCTTAATCATGATCTTTCAAAGCCTTTTTTTTTTTTTCCTGCAACATATTCTGTATGCAGTTGAACCATTATCTAGTAACATCCTGAACCGTATCCTCTAAAATGAGAAGGCTTTCACTTACTGTTGTTGAATAGCAAGCATGAATCATGGTCATTGCTAATATTCATCACATAATGCATCTCTTGAAGGAATGTAACACATCTTATAAACATGACCCTCTATGGTTGCTTTTTCTGAATTGCTTACATTTATAGCAAAACATTAAGGTCATGTGAGGAATTACAGTGCAGAAAACAACTCGTACCTTGTTTGCTCCTGGCTTTTTCTGTTACTTTCAGGCTAGTTTATGGGTCTGACACTCCACAGCTTGTTTATTTTGCAACTCCATTGCATCTTTCACAGCTGTCTCCTTGGATACCACAGTCTTAATTGCAGATTTTAAGGTTAAGTTGCTTCTGTTAAAAGCTGCATCTATGAGTGCTCATTACTGTTCAGGGTGGGCCATGAATCTCTTTGGATATCACTCTAGCCATCACCAGACTGGCAGTATTCAACTAGTTGCTTTAGCTTTACTATGCTTACTGCAGTACGTTCACTTTTTAATCAAAATTGGTTGGGAAAAACAGCAACAGACTATTATAACTATTGCAGCTATGGGGAAAAGAGGCATCTTCCTCGCAAAAAAACTAAGTGATGTGTTAAATTTATGCTTTAATTTATAGATAAAGACTGAATATTTTCTTTCTCATTACTGCAAAGAGCTCTAGTTTAGTTATAACTCTTTCTGAGTGGGCCAACTAGTTTACATTAGATAAAACTTAAATGTGGTTTGGGCAGGGGTCATTCCCAAAAATCAGTCTAGGTGGTACTGAACATTCTGGGTTCCCTTCCAAGTCCTCCAAAATCCCAACAATCTCAACATCCCCAAATGCCCCTACCCACCAGAGGCATATCTTCAGATTCAGGCAATGAGAACACCAATCTAGTAGGCTGAAAAATATAGCCCTGACATTATTTCAGACATTTTTAACAGGAAAAAAAAACACACATGTACCTGTGTCTTAGGGCTGAAACATGCAGCTTAGAGGAGACACTGAGCCAAGTGTTAGTCTGTAAGGATATAGTAAGTCTGATGAAGAAGGGACTAGCTCTGAACAGTGTGAGCGCAAGTCACTGTACTTGACCTAGGGACCAGGGAGCATTTCCTTGTAATGTGTGGCTACTGCTGCCTTTTAAAAACAAACAGCTGCATTATACTAAGAAAACTTAACCAAAGTCCAATTTAATGCATTATACTAAGGAAAAAAAAAAAGTATACATTACTACTATTTTGTTTAGGGCAGAAGATCCCTGAGTTTCACATAGACAGATATATACATCAAAAAAAAAAAAAAAAGAAAGAAACAGATATATATGTATTTAAATAAAGCCAGTATCTCACATGAAACATCACAAAAGTCAAGGCCGTTTTCATTGAAGCAACTTACATGGACATCCTGCGAGAGGAAGTGGCGTATTCTGTTATATTCCCCTTAAAGAAATTCCTGCGTCCAAAATAATTTTAGCTCAAGTGGGAGATGATTAAGTTCAGTATTGAAGTCGGGTATACGATAGTATATGTGAAATTCCTACAGCTCTCATACATTGTCTCATATGGACACTGGAGTGTCCATAGCAGAAAACTACAAAGGGCTCATTGAGCTCAATATTCTGAAGGCTGCTGTCAGGGCCCTGAGGGCACTGACTGACCTTACTGGCCCTGTTCAACATCACCTGGGGCATTCATCTGCCCATGCCCAGGAGGTCTGTTTCAGCCTGGCCCTGGGCCTTTGGTCCTTGCCTGAGCTATGCCAGAGGAATTCTGGTCTCTAGGGACCACAGTCATGCCCATTCCTGGTCATGGACCCCACTGATCCAGATCCCAACCCATGGACTGGTTTCCCAGCTTGACCTCAGCCCTGCTTCATCACTGTGGATGTGTCCTGCAATCGTGAGACCTGATCCTAACCCTGACCTGTGGATTGACTTCCTGACTTGACTTCAGACGTGTTTCATCACCATGATACTGCCTTATGATCTGGACTCTTGGTTGGACCTGRTTATCATCACCTCTAAGCCTGCCCTGCTTGCCCTGCTCGGGTGCTGTAGGACTGGGTCCTGGCTGGGGAGGCCCTGTCCTGCTGTCTCTGTTACCCACCATGGGTCCAGCTCCCTGTACCTTAAAGAACAGCTGGCCCTTGCTGCTCCCTGGCAGCTGCAATGAATGATTAGGTGAAGAACACAAGAACTAGGGCAAAGATGAAGTAACACTTTCTGCAGCCTACCTTCCCTGTTCTAGGCACTCAGTTGTCTAGGGCTTCCTCAGCTAGAAGTTTCATCCAGGCCACTGTCTTTAATACATACAGAAGCACCTGTCCTTCCTGAATTTTTTCAGTACTTTTTGAGATTTTCCGACCTCTTATGAAAATAAGATCAATTCAATCTCAATTACGGTGTGAAAAAAGCATTTTTGATTATTATAAAGCTACTGCCTGATCATCTCTTCAGGTTCTCTTTAGATCTTGGGTTATGGAAAATAGTGAATAAATGTTCCTTATTCACCTGCTCTGTATTATTTATGATTTTAGAGACTTCTTCCATTTTTTGGACTGGTTGCCTTTCTTTACCAAATCAGCTTTTCTGGACATTCATCAGTTTACAATGATTGTGGACCACATTTTTCCTGTGTTCTTTTAGAGAGGCATTTATACAATTTAACTTTCAAAATCTGAGTGAGATGCCCACATAACAGGTATCTCTAGAGGATGAGCTTGTCTCTGATCTGAATAAACTCTCAAGACAGATGCCTCTTTCCCTTAACAATCAAAGAAACTCAAAGATCTGCTTTCCCTCTCTTTCTGACCCTGAACAGAGGGTGGGCACTGCCTCTGTTTCCAGGTCTCTACATGCACTCTCAGGATTGCAACTCTTTTTCTAACACTTTTTTTCTGAGACCCAGTAATACAGATATGCTGGAGCTTCCAGTTCCCACAGATTTTTGGGTATCCTAGAATACAGTTTACCTCTTCAAGGACTTGTGGCTGTTAGAGCCAAAAGATAAGTGTTTCATAGAAAGGAACTTTTTAAAACAAAAATAGTGATCTATATTCCCTCATCAAAGGAAAGCAATGATGGTCAGGTTTCTTCTGAACCCATGTCCATCATCACTAATGAGCACTTTTAGCAGACAGATCAAAGACTTGTATGAGTTAGGGATGGAGAATGCATTCCCTCAAATCTCCAGAACAGAACCCCTTTGATAAGTTTGATTATAGCTGGACAGTGAAGGAGAAACACATGCTGTCAATATTATTTAAGAAGAGTAACCTGACTGACAGCATGACTACTGCAGGTAGCACCAGACATAAGACTAATTACTCACAAGGTGGGATGGAGCATAGTAACTTGAAAGAATATAATACAACCCTTAATAATTATATCTTTCAACTTCTAAAGCTGTTTATTCTGCAGATCATGTGCTTTCCAGTTCTGTGAAGTATCTTGTCCTCATGCTCCTTGTATTTCTTGTCATCCAGGATTTGAGAGTAATATGTCCTTGGAGTTCCTCCCATGTAGGCTATTCCCCCCATACATTATTTTGAATGTTTTGAATTAACACAGCCACTTATACACACACACACACACACACACACACAGTTTTCATATTTCATGACCCAAAGGGCACAACATAGGCTCCAGAACCGACCCAAGACTGAGAGCTATGTGTCCTTGAGGCCAGTCTGCTCTGGAAGGAGATGGCCCTGAACAACATCAACATGAGCCAGTCTGTGATATGTAGCCTAAGAGTACAGGACTGGCCTCAACCCTATTTTATTCAGCAACATAGACATAGCCTGTGTGGTCTTGGTTAGGGGACATACCCATAAATGCATATATAGAGAAAAAACCTTCCCTAAAATATTAAATAGCAATAGTCTCAAATGGCAGTCTTAAGCCACTGCATGATGCTACGCACAGGCATAGCAGGAGACACTATTATGTTTTAAGGTGATTTTTTAAAGCATTAGAATGAAAAAAAAAAAAGTTACAGATGCCTAAACATTTTCTGTAACATTTAACATGCAGTATTTTCTGTGAGTGCTTATATACTCTTTGTACTGCCTTAAACTGTTGGTGATAACAGACATTCAGAAACAAAATTATACAAAAAGAATAGTACTATAAAAAGCATAGCAACTGTAAAACTAATCCCTAAGGGTTAGTTACATAATGATACATTCCTGTTGCATAAGCAAATATAGCTGTCAAATATTTATGAACAAAATAAATGAGAGTCCATCTAGAATCTTTGTTAGAAACAAAACAATTTCAG
The DNA here is from genome assembly GCF_003343035.1 of Apteryx rowi. Classification (NCBI taxonomy): domain Eukaryota; kingdom Metazoa; phylum Chordata; class Aves; order Apterygiformes; family Apterygidae; genus Apteryx; species Apteryx rowi. The sequence continues at coordinate 385,494 of NW_020448252.1, forward strand.
GAAAACTTCCATGTAGCACTCTGATTATATGTGAGCATACTGACATACTGGATCAGAGCGGGAGTCTATTTAACATGATGTTCTGTTCTGACTTGTCCAGTGCCAAACATTTCAGTGGAAGTTGCAGTATTTCTCCAGAGCAAAGAATTATGGAATAATCTGTTCATAAAGGTTTCTTCTTGACTCTCATCATTTCAAAACTGTAGCATTTTCTGAGGTATGAGGATTTCATATATTCATAGATGTTAAGGCCAGAAAGCATTACAATAAATCATCTACTTTAACCTTCTGCATAATGCAGAGATTTTCTCTTTCTAGTTTCTCTATAAGGTCAATAAATAGCATAGCCAAAATACCAGGTTTGTGTATTTTTGATCCTACTTAATAGAAAGGGAATATTTTCATTATCTACATATGCAAGTTAAAATGTTTTATTGTACTTGACTATAGTTTTTTATTATTATTATTATTTTTAAAGAATAGTGATTGATAACAGTGAATAATCCCAGGACTATTACTACTGTAAACTATAATTTTAATATTGTCTACTTAATGTTCACTGAAAGCTCACAGTCAAGATGATACAAAACATCATTGACCACAGATTTTCTAAAGTGACCAATTGTTTTGCAGGTCTCCATTTCTGGATTTCTAGAAGGTATCTATTTAGGAAAATCTACGCCATTTACATTGCTGCACAGTGAATTTCCAGAAACTAATCCATCTCCCCAAAATTACTTTTAAAACGCCATATTCCTGTCCCCCAAAGATTTACAGTTTGCAGTACCATCTGTCAGAATGGAAGCCACCATCCTGACAGAAGATGAAAACATTCCTTATGGATCTAAGACTTGAGTCAGAAGTCTAAAATGAAGGCTCCAAAAGACAGAATCTATTTCTGTTAGAGGCTATGATGAAAAACTGCACTTCAATTGCTGAGAGATACACTCTGAAAGCATTTGACAGAATGGTACTGTAACTCAAATTTATGGCTACCTGGAGTCTTATTTAAATAAATATATATATATATATATATGTAAACTGTGTTGTTGAAATTTTTTTTATTATTATTATTTATAGTTCACTTCTATCTGTAATAAAATATTAAAGGAAAAGAGGGTTGTTCATCCCATGTGTCATATTAGGCCACATATAGCATCATACAAAGTAGTTCATATGATTTTTTGCTGGATTTTTGCATTGGGACCAAAATTTATCCTATGAGAACCTATGAACTGCATATTTAGTCACATTACAAATCTAGCTCTAGTCTGGAAGTCGTTTAATGAACAAGAAAGGGCCACAGAGGGAAGAAGTCAATAAGTGAATAACACCTTATTTTGTTGAACTTCCCTTTACAGCCAAAGAACAAAACACAAAAGAGGGAAGAAAGGATAGGAATGAAAAATTAGCCAAAATATTTGAAAGGCAGAGGAAGAGTTGCTGTAGGGTCGCTATAGATTTTGCTTACAGAAAAAAGAAATTTGATGCTAATGAGGAAGATACATGGCAGTTGTCATCTTCCTAAGCACTTGGACCCATTGCTTGGGTGCTAGATGGGAGCCTTATTGCACAACTTAAGAGGACCTTCTGCATAATTAAAACAAATAACACATTTGCAAAATATGCCACTTCCTTCCACCCCTCTTTTTTTGAAAGAAATAACTTATTCCGTGGAAAAAAGTGTGTCATTCTGCAACATCTTTTTCACCACAATGTTAGCACATCTTTTTGACAGTTTGTTAAAATTTCAAGCAGAAGTCATGCAGATTAGTCTAAATATCTTATTTTGCCTTAACAACAGATTTCTGTTAGAACAGAAGAAATCATTATATTTATTCATCATCATTTGGCTGTGAGGTTCCAGTATGATAAAAATAGTAAACACTTGTGGAATCTACAATAATTGAGAGCAACAGTAAATTACATTTTAAGTGCTCATCAAGGTGAGAACAAGGCACTTCATGCCTCTGCGTACATCCTTGTTAGGAATTTTGCAAAGCTAGAGGAATATGCAGGTTCATAGAAGTTGCTAGCTCTAACCTTCCTATGAGTGTGTTTGTGCTGTACAATGCAGTGATTTTTAGAGATATCTAAATCTAACCTTGCTCAAAAAAAAAAAAAAAAAAAAAGGTAAATTGCCCTAGATGGAAAATTGTGCTAACACATCCAATTTATACTGCTCTTGTACTCCAACTAGCTCATTTAGAATTCAGTGTGGATACTGGCTTTGCTTCCTTTAGGGTTCAGGCAGGATGAGATGTTGTATTTAGCTGTGGTTTGCTACAAGAAGAGTTCCCTTTCTAAGGTGCAGCATCAGTGTCTTAGCATTGAATATTGCCAATAAAGCAGCTGTTGCTTAGTTTGTCAACATACGCATATCGCTAGCAGAAACACCCTCATAGAACAACTGGTGCTTTAGAAGTTTCACTTTCTTCCCAGTTCTTCCCCTACACAATGCAATTCCAGGAGCTGAAAAAGTTTACCTTTGGCACTAACAAGATGCATTAACAAGATACAGTTTTTGGATTATACTCTAGCTGGAACATCATTTCTTGGTCCTGCAAAACTGCAATTACTATTAACCATTTTAGCTACAAAACCTATTTGATCTCCCTTTGCCAAAATAAAGATTTTCATGTATCCATACGGTAATGGAATTGTGTGTTGTCCCTTTGGGAATGCTGAATACACATTCACGCTTTGCAAGTACTCCATTATGCCATGAACCAGATTTTTTTTTTTTTTTTCCAGTGAAGTCCCAATGGGTCAGATCTTACCTGTTCTTTTTGCATGGTGTCCAAGATAAGAAGGGCACGATCCTGCATGTCTAGTCTCCAATTCCTTATTTAATGTATGTGGAATATAAAGAATCAAAGGAAGACATCCTGTTCCAAAGAACTCCAGTTCTTATAGAAATAAGTATCTTTTTTTATCTTCTCTGACTGCTCATCTCTCTATGTATTCTACTGCAGGTGACTCCAAAGCAATACAGCCGAGTGGAGGCTAAGAAGCAGATGGTAATAATTACTAAAAGACTATTCTTATAAATGAGGCATCCACGGAAGGCATATACATTAGAATACAATGATTTGTAAAAAATGTGTATGGAACCCTATGTTACACTGAATGCAAATTGCATTTTTATGCCACACAGGTCCTGCTTAAGTGTGGCCATATATTATCAGGTGACTTAGATAAATCTTAGGAAAGCATAATAGACAGAAAGATCCACTTTGAGATACTCTGAGTTGAAATTGCTTCCCCTTTCATTCTCTCAGAAAAGGAGACAAACGGCTTTAGAAAAATTTTTGAAAGATTTTGTCCTATACAGATAAAAATCCAAGGCCTCCCACATATCTTACTTCTTCTCTTTGCAGTTGGAATGGTTTGGTAAATTATTAAGTTGGCTGAGTTCTGAAGCTGTTGAAGCTACGAGTATCAGACAGAAATGTTACCATAATATACTGTTGGGGAGGGAAATCTGGTATCTTCTCTTCTAGTTCTCCCATCATTCTTGATATTGTCTAGAAAAATGACAGACATCAATCTGGGAGAATAAAGAGAAAAAAGTAACCATGAGGCAATGCTTTAATACATCTCAGATAGTACTAGATACTCATGTGCATATATTTAAATCCACAGGTTTCTAAATGTCAACTGCATTCAGTGAGACTTAAAGTCTGGAGAGCATACTCAGAGCTCCAAAGCAGCAAGGACACCTTTGGGGTCCGGGATACTGCAGCTGTGCGAGAACAAATTTAAGTTGCTAGCCATCTACTTGATCTAATGAATAAATTGTGGAGAACGATGACTGAATACAAAACAGAGATAGGTATGTTTTACTGTTTCAGTTTTAGAATAAATACGTCTAATTTTTATTTGTTTTTTGTTTTGAGGGAGGAATTGGAGGGATCAGAAAGTTTTTGTTATGAGTTCTTCTCTCTCTCTCTCTCTCTCTCTGCTGATGACAAGATTCTAATGCTGTTGTGCCCAATTTATAGAGCCTGCTTAATGAAAAAGTAATTTGTGACAAAGAGGAAAGGTTGTTATAAGTATATATATGCAGAAGAGCAGAAAAAACTCATCAACTGTTTGTTTATTGTGAAGGGAAACAAACTGTTAGGAAATGGTACAAGTCTTTTCCACAGAGGTAAAGGAGAGGGAAGACAGATCCAAAGGCTGTTAACAGCCCTGTCAAACAGGATGTTTATTAGACAGTGATTTTGGTAAGAAATGAGTAGAAAATATATTCCTCTTTTCAGCCTTCAGATGCATCTGAGATGGTTCATAAGAGCACAGCATCACGACACCGTGGGAGTTGTGGCCGGGCAGTGGCAGGGGCAGGGCAGCGGCGGGGCTGGAGCCGGCACAGCTGCAGCGTTTTAGGGCAGCAACTGATGGCTTCAGGGTGGRCCGCAGTGCAGCTGGGACTGGATGGTGGGGGGACCCCATGGTGGGCAGGGACTGGCAGGGCTGGCAGGGTCCTTGGGGACCTGACACTTCAATGATAAAATGTCAGGAAAGTTAACTTTTACCTCTGTAAAAGCTGAGTTTTAAGCTTCATCTTTGCTGCCTATTCCCTTAAGAAATGTAGAATGAGGAATTTTTAGGTAGTGCCTATAAACATAGTAAAGGCCAAACTTAGGGTCATCCCTAGACCAGAGCTGTTAACTACGTATATGATACGTCTCCTGCTGCAAACCCCAGCTCTGCCTGAGAAGTTTTGCTGGGCTTACTTTGCCAACATTCATATTTCGGTCAGGTCCTTTTCGTAGCGCACTGGGAATTTCACAGAACCATAGAAATGGTGGCTGGAAGGGATGTCAGGAAGCCATCTAGTCCCACCCCCTCCTTGATGCAGGGCTGTCACCAACATTAGGCCAGTCAGCCTTGATTTTTTCTAGATGTCTTGGACACATCCATGGACAGAGTCCACAACCTCGCTGGGCAACCCAACCCAGTGCTGCGCTACCCTCCTACAGGATTTTTTTTTCTTAATGTGCAATTTGAATTTCCCAAGCTACAACTTGTGGCCATTGCCACTTATATCATCTGGCACTACCAAGAAGACTTTGGCTGCATCACCTTCATAACTGCTCTTCAAATAGATATAAGCAGAAGCCCTTAGTGTCTTCTTCCTCAGACTAAATCACTCAGCTCCCCCAGCTCCCTTTCACAGGGCTTATTCTGTGGCCCTGACCATCTTCATAGCTCTCGTTGAGATTCTCTCCAGTTTCTTCTCTCTTGAATTGTGGAGCCCAAAACTGGATGCAATATTCCAGGTGTAACCTCACTGGTGCCAAGTAGAAGGGAATAATAACTTCCCCTGATCTTCTGGCCACAGTCCTCCTAATATAGCTCATTATATGGTTTACCTTACTCAGGAACAGAGAGCACTGTTGTCTTATCTCCAACCTGGTATACACTGTTACCCTCCAGTTCTTCTCCAGCAGTTTCTTCCTAGCCTGTGTTGATGCATAGGATTATTTGCCCCAAGCTGCAGAACTTTTCACTTTTCCTTACTGAACCTCCTGAGGTTTCTTTTTGCCAAGTGTCCAAGTTTATTGCAGTTTCTTTGGATAGAGTTCTGACATTTGTCATGGCAACAGCTATTCCTCCCAGTTTAGTGTCATTTGCAAATTTCCTGAGTGCAGCCTGTGCCAGGAGAAGTAGAGTACAGAAGAAATTTGGTAGGTGTGATGTGGTCATGGAAAGGACTGCTCTTGCCATTCAAATTCTTAAAGACAATTTCAAGGTCCTGAATACTATAGATATATAACAGATTAGTTTTTTTAGGCCTTTTTGTTTGTTTGTTTTAATTACAAGAAATTAAAAAGAGGAGGGATTTAGTCTACTTCAGTTAGGAAAAAGTTTGCTGGACTAGACCTCTCTTTATTGATTGGCAATAATTTGAAGCATTGAATTGTGAGTTTGTTTCTTTTTCTTCTTAAAAGTTGTTACTTTACTCATTTATTGCAAAAAATATTAAAAAATAAAGATACTGACTACTACTCTTCTTTGAGATGAGTGATCTATATGCATGCTGTGGACACACATGGGTGAAAGCATTCAAGACCAAAAGTGTTTTTGCCTTAATATTACCAGTAGAATTGTTTTAGTGCCATACAGTGTGTTTGGCAACCAAAAGCTAAGACTTGTGGAAATGCCCCAAGACTATATACAAGGTGAAAATTGTCTGATCTCAAGTGTTTGGCTACATGTATGACCATAATATGAATGAATGGTCAAAGGGATAGTAAAATTTTAGAAGATTATAAACTACTGTTTTTCTCCATCCATTACCAGACTTCCAAGAAATACAGTTCATCCTCAATTACAGAGAAAATGTCCCACCTCCTGAATACTTCTAGCACAAGACAGTGTGTGCCTTATAGCAATTCTAGGAAAAGCTGTACCTGCCTTGGAATATCCTGTGAAACTTTTTCATTCTTGTAGCAACTGCACAAATACTAGTTATGATACCTGCATGGTGCTTTCAATCAATAATTTTTACCATTATTAGATAATGCTGTAGTCAAACTGTTTGACTTTGTTTTGTTTTGTTTTGTTTTGTTTTGTTTTGTTTTCACGTGGGACTAGTACAACTGCACCATTCCTGGAAAGAGCTTCAACTTTTTCCTGAGGATATGAAATCTTTCTTTGGCTCATCCAAACTGAAGTCTGGTCCAAAAAAAACCCATGAGTAAATGTAATTTATCTGGAAGAACTGCCATGGGGCCATTAATAATCAATGACATGTTTTTACCTCCAGTCCAAAAACAGGAAGCTCGGGGCAAGACAAGCTCTCCATTCCTCTCAAATCAGGGCAGCAGTAGAAATGTGGCTTTGGACAAGACCACTTGGAGCATCAGCTTCAGTTTCTGCTGCCTCTCATAGCACGTAATAGATGTTCAGGATGCCACAGATGACTGAATATTCAGTACTGTCTACATAAAATTCATACAAAAATTTTTTCAGCTTATCATAGGAAAAGAAGGAGAACAAGAGCAGAGCTCATGCCATGAGCTCTGAAATGGCAAGGAACTTGTCAGGTGAAATAATTTAGATTAATATTGATTAGTTTAATATTGACTTAGAAGAAAAGGACAATATCACCTGGTAAACAATCCAGTTTACTTAGTAGAGCTCTTTATGTTTTCCTTGGAGATGTCCCAAGAATTGACTAGGGTAAGCTCCACTTAGTTGACTGGATCTGGCACAACTACATGCTATAGTAAACCAGCTTTTGTGTACACTGAAAATCCAGGCTACATCTAAGCTGTGAAGCTCTTATGGCCAGTTTACAAATTTTCAATGTTTATCATCAAAGTATATAATGTCTTAAAATTGAGTAATCCTGTATTTTACCTGTCTGGGGAATRGCAGGGAAGTGGTAAGTATGTAATGTGTAAGAATAATTTACAAATGAAATGAAATAAGTAATGTGGAAAAAGACAGAAAAAAGTGATCTGCTATGGGGAAGCATTGATTTAAATCCGGTATTTATATTTGTTTAAAATAAGGACATTTTAAATGCTTATCCATATCTTACAAGAATTCTTGAATCTGAAAATATAAGCAGAAAATAATCACTGGGAAAAAACAATTTCTAAGTGCTTTTTCAATATTTGTAATTTAATGGACTGTCCAAAACCAGAATACAGATGCACATAAAAATGGAAAACTTTTAATTAACTAACTCTGTAGTAAAATAGAATTACCCCTTTGTTATAAGTGAATACATTTAGGGAAAGGTTTGGATCAGAATGTAGTTTATCTGAACTATGTGGCTCAGTTTTAATCCTTTTACTTTCCTGTGACTCTTCTCTCTTTTTTTTCTTTTTTTTTTGTGCTGTTAGACTTTTTTTTTTTAATTTTAATTTCAGCATTCCATTAAAAGATATCCACCTTTTTCACAATGTCATTTTTCTTATTTGCTTAGAAATGCAGAAGGGAGCCTATTCCCCATTATTATTTAAAATAACTTAAAAACCTTGGCTTCCATAGTCACTTCACTGTCACACTCATTCATGTTCTACTGCGACTGTCAGGTGCTAGTTTTGATATACAGTACAAAGCAGAAATCAAGCATAATCAAATGGTTTATGCAGCTTTTTCTGTACAACACAATTATAAATGATTTTGAATATTATACAAGGAGAGGAGAGATCAATTCATTATGCTAAACCAGGACTAGTAGTTAAAGTGATACACTACCTATTTACTTAAAATTCTATTAAAACAATATTCCTTCTGCCAGAAGATTTGACTTTGAAAAATCCATAGTTTAAACAACTATCTGAATCATATAACAAGACTCAATTACACCAGGTGGTATTGACTGATATATTTGATAATGCAATAAAGATGCCAACCCTGACAAAATTTGTTAGTTGAAAATAGGGCGAAATGCCATTTTACTGCAAAGTTAGCTAATGAAAAATATTGCTTACAGAACGATGATACCTGTCAAGTAGATTTATAGTATACGGTGTTTGTAAGATCTCAGATATTTCAAAATGATTCAAAGGCTCATGCAATAGGCAATATGACAATTGTCTTTGCAGTATAATGAACACCATAGAAAGAAGAGGGGCAAGCTCTGACATTCAGACTTGCACAGTAGTGGGATATAAGCCTTCTGTGTAGCTAAAACTCTTAAATTTAATTTGCTGCTCCTTGAGCTTATGTAGGCACTGTTATGACTGGACCACCACCCAGATGTTTTGCAGGCTCCACAGTTCAAAGAGTTTGGGGGGATTAAAGGCTGAGAGTCAGATTTGGTGAATTCAAATCCCAGCAGAAGTTTGGCAGAGGATTGAGTCAGTTCCTGGGATGCCAGCATTAATGGCTGAGGGCCAGACTCTAATCTGAGATGCATGGCACGTGTCGCCTACTATCTCTATTAAACCACATCGGTGGCTTGCACACACAACACGTAGCAGCAGATTTTCTAAAGCRTGTGCTGATTCCAGTGCCATACATCTGAGTTTAAAATCTGGTCCATAAGGTATGAATATTTCTTTCTTTCTTTTTTTCAGTTGTTTGATAAAGAAATAATAAAAAAAAAAGGCAAAGATATATTATCTGCACTCACCCTATTTTATCCTTCTGACTTCTTCCTTGTCTCCTATTCCCTTCCTTCCAAAGGATTCAATCTGTACCACACCAAAGACACAAAGAAATTAAAGTAATAATAGAAGTAGCACAGGAAGATTATTTTTCTTTGTTCTTTCTCCAATATATGTGGGACATGACAGGATTCTGTAAACTCACAAGTATTTACTCTTTAAGGTAATTCTGCAGTGTTGTAAAACAACATGCAAACTGCAGGCTAGAGAGAAATAAGAGAGTCAGCATAGCAAAACTCGATTAGAAAGTTTGATTTGATTATCTGTTCCTTATTTGCATCATACTGCTGTTTCACTCAGAGGTACCTGACTGGAATATTTTCACTGCACTCTGAACATAGAAACTAACGCTATCAGCAGTATGCTAGGCTGTGGCAAGTGCAACATTTTATGCTGGAACATTCGAGCAYGCTAATTGCTGCTTTGAAAATTATACTCCAAACGTTTTCTTGCTTCGTTTTGTCTCTTAGTTTCAATGGAAAATGTCCAGAAAAGATGTGGTTGAGCCTGAAGATGAAAAATGGGGAGCTGAGGGACTGAAAGGTACCATGCAACTGGATTGATGCAGTGTCTTAATGTACTGGCCTTGAACTATACGAACTTTATGGTGAATGCAGCCAGATTAAGAAGAGTGAGAATCAATCAGTTTCTGATGGCTGTAAAAGTCACAGTAAAAGAGAAGATGGTTGTATATTTATTGGCTAAGAGCTACACAGAAGACACTCTTCTGCAATAATAATTAAAAAAGCTCAGCTAGAGAGGTTAGCTTGAAAAACAAGGAACAAAAACACCTGAACTTTCTGTTCTTAGAAGAAAGCCCATTAGTTGAATGATTGATTTTGTGCTTAACTTCTTTTATCTTTTTTTTTCCTTTTTCCCAGCATGTATTTTTCCTCTTGTTCTCTACGTAACATGCAACACCCCAAAGTATTTTTAGTGACTAGAAACTTAGCGTAAATTAGGGGTGATGGGGGGAGTAGGAGGCTAATTAAAACTCCTGTAGTATTGAATTTCACTTTCAGTAAGCTACTTTTAACCTTCACCTTCTAGCAGGATAGGTGCCGGAAATTATAGTGCCTTTACGTATCTTTTAAATAAAAGGAAGAATCTGTTTACACTGTATGTCAAATTTTAAAGTCGTATCCCCATTTCATTGATACATGCCCACCAAAAAGAAATCACAAATTTCAAGAAAATGACCCCCCCRCACACACTTCTGAGGTGTTGTAACAAAGAACACTCTTTACAGTCACTTGTCCCCCCTTTGCATAAGCCTCCGTCTTGCACACTAAGATCATATATAATGTAGATGAGATTGCTAGGGCCAGGAATCTTAATTTATTTATTGTATATGTGTAATGCCAGCCACCTCCTGTTTTCATTATACCAATCTAATGCCAGCCATTTCCTGTTTTCATTAGACCATTGTAATGCTAGACTCCTACTGTTCTCATTAGTGCAGGACTGTGTAATGGCAACCACCTCATGTTTTCATTATAACAAAACTGTATGGTGCCAGCTGCCACTTATTTTACTTTACAGAATAGCATCTGAATGTAGTCCATACTCTTTCCAAGAGACGATATGCAGAGATGTCAAGGACCTTTGTTCTCTAAGGCCCCGCAGAAAATGTTGGGAAACACCCTTTCTGACTAATTTTTCACTAGAAGAACCACAAGGAAAGTGTATAAAATATACAGAGAAGACATTAAAGGCTGGTAAAAGCATTAAAATGTTGTGGAACACAGCTAAATTCTAGCAACTGCACAGAACCCAATTTCTGATCCATAATCTGCCTAGGCTTCGAAAAGAAGATAAAAAGGTGGCTGTAGTCATTCAAGGTCTGGATTGGGCTTCTAGAGAAATCTAAGTCAAATTCCCAGCTCCATCACATGTTACCTGTGTAGACTGTGACCTGTAAATTCTCTGAATCTTATTACTCCAGCTGTGACTGGTCTGGGGATAATAAGATTTTCTCTCTCCAAAACATGGGATTGTCTGTTTTGTTTTGTTTTTGTAAACCCTTTGAAATAGGAATTATTTCAATACCTAGCTGTCTAATGCTTCAAAAGTAGCTGTGACTCCTTCTTTCAAGGTCTTCAAGTCCTGTTGTAATTCTATTAACTAATACTGCTTTACTTCCTATGACACAAACACCTGGCATTGAGAGAAGATCCTAAAAGTGTAACTTCACTGAAAGCTGGAAGGGTTCTAAGAGGTGCAGTTACTTTGTGGTTACATTGCAAATGTAGTCTAATCTATGTGACTATTTTACTATTAGATTTGTAGTAGGTACCGGAATGAATGAGTAAAACTTTAAGAGGAATAAAACTATGAGATATTGTGAAAATATTTTTGAGTAAACTTTTTAATCTAAACATTTAGGTTTTTGCTGATATTAAACACTATAGATCTCAAAAAGAAACCTATGGCATTGCTCTGTAAACACTACATAATAATAATTATTGGCTGGGGGCGGGGGTGGGGGGTGGCCCTAGGTCTATAATGTATGCATAAACTAGGTTTTAGTCATGAGGCAGAACTTACYCATACATCTGCTCTCTCAGTTCTAAAGCATTGGGAGCCTGAAGTGCTTAATATCAAGACCGGATAAAATACCACAGTGAAGGCCTTTATTCTGTACCTGACCAAAATWATCAGTTCCACACAGTGACTTTAGTTTTAATTATTCATGTGATTCCAGCTTGTCATGTTTTATCTGTTGTATGTTTTAATGATTTATAGCTTCACTGTAGCTTGTGAGGAGAGGAAGAAAGCTCTGTGGACAGGTACCATGAAAATAAAATTTCACTGTTATTATAAATACTGGTACTCATATTCATTTCTGTGGAAGAAAACAGCTCTTCAGAAGTATTTTTGTTCTACCCTTCCCGGCTTGATGGAAAAGTTGTGGTTTCATGAAAAGAAAAGTGCTCTTTGTCATTCTCAGATTGCTGTATTATTAACATCACTGAATAGAGTAATTGACAGATGTGTATAAGTTTTGTTAAAATGATTAAAAGCTCTGCAAATCATAACCTGTCAGTGTTCCCTGGGAAACAAAGACCTTTCCATCTGTTAGGGGACTCAGTAAATGAGTGTAATGAGTCACCTTTAAAATGACAGCTGTCACCCCTAGGATTTGAGCCTTGAAGCAAGTGTAAAAATATAATGAAAGACATAAATTGTCAATCAAAAATATCCTTAATTTGTTCTTGTTTTGATCACCTTACTGTGGGCAGGGAGTAATAGTTTGTGATCTCTAGTGCTTGGATGAGGTCCAAGTTGATAGGAAGAAAGTTATGTTTAGTGATGTTACAGTTTGATAAGACACTATATGTCTTTGCACATTTTCTGTCACAGTCTTCACAATGAATAAAATTTTATAAGGATGGTGGCATGTGATAGCAGCACATTTGAAAATTACTTCTTCTGAACTGTGAAAGCCCAATAAAACTGGAAATGAGGGACACTGAAATGGGGAGGGGGGGGTGGTATAAAAATGGTTCACCTTTTATGCTCTTCCGCTTCAATATTTAAGATGTTTTAGTAAAGGTAAGTGATTTGTTGCTCCTTTGCTTGTATCATTGATTCCCCTTTCTGATACGTTATGTGAAGTAGGGCAGGTGGAGTCATAACATTTTCTGTGAAATAAAATGCAAATTTTGCTATGCAAATGGACCATTAAGAACTAAATTAGATTGAGCAGCAGTGGTAAATCAGCAATTATATTGTGTTTGTGTGTGTTTCTTTTTTTATATATAGCAGGATTCCAGCACACATAAAATCCAACAAGTCTCCAACACATGTTGTGGATGGTAACGCTAGTCACCACTAGAAGAGAAATCCTAGGGCTGATGATGTGCATTACTGAAGCTGGTATACTCTTTACTGCCACTTTGATGCAGTCTTTAAAGCTGAGGATGCTGAGCAAARTGCTTTGGGTCGGCTGGTAACACAGTATATTAATTACCACTCATAATAATTTCTATTTTTACATAATTGTTGCATATTTGTGCATGTTATGCCAAATAAAATCCTCAGTCTGGACTGGTGATTGTGATTAATATTTATGCTGCAGTTAAAATGTACATACTTTTAGCTCCACCGATGTCTCGATTATTTATAAAATGAAACAAAAATAATAATTAAAAAAATCCCCACACTGAGCAAACAGGTGGTTCTTTGAATACAATTCTAACTGAATTTTATCAGGCTGCAAAAAATGCACTCTGTGCTAACCAACACATGGGTGGAACAAGGATTGGTCTTTCTTCAGACCACACTTCACGGCTTAGAAATGTGGACTAATATTTTCTTGCATTTGCCTTACAAATACTCAGGTTGAAGGGAATAAAGCGAATGAGGAGAGCTGGCATCCTCTTAAAAGAAGCTATGGGATTCGAGATTTGGCAGCAGCACCTGGTGACTCCTCACTGTTGAATGTTGTCATTGCCTGTGGAAGCTTGGATTGCATCCAGGCAGGAGGTGAGGTGAACAGCACCTTAGACTAGAGGAATTATCAGTTATCAGCAGAGCTGTCTCAGTTTTACATTCTTGATCCCACATTAAGCTTGGCAAATCTCCAGGAAAGCTTTTCAAACAAGAGCACTCGATTCAGATGACCTCCAATCTTTCCTACCTATCTCACTGTTACAATAACAAGTTGGGACCCTGGTATTTCACCTGACATAAGAGTTAAGGACTGCTAGTCTGCTGGAAACACCATATTCTCTGTCCTCCACTATGTTGAATTCTGCCTCTAACCATAAAGACTTTTGCAGTTGCAGTGCTTTTAAGTTTTAGCAATTCTGTGAAGATTATTTATAAGTGTTGGGGAATTAACCTTTTAAAAAAGGRAATTTCTTTGGAAATTAAAGCACTGAATGTACTTGCTAGCATACTTTTGTTTTTAGCTGGCTTTCTTGATCTTCCATTCGTCTCTTCTATTTTAGTCTACTGTACCTGTTGTATTTAGAAGAGAATGGTTGTATATTCACAGTCATTAACAGCATTACTCAGCTGAGGTATAGAGGAATAGGTGTTCATGAGCAAAGCTATATTTACCATTTTTCCTATACATTTCTTCTTTTTCTTTTGAGTTCTTTACTTGGAGATTATTTTTTTTTAAGACTTTTAAAAAAATAAAGTGTTCTTTTTCCTTCTAAAGGTTTGCTGTGTCTTATATTTGAGATGCACAAAAATATAAAGTCAACTGAACAAATCCACTTTCTACCCATATTTCATTCCCAAACAAGTCAACAGATTCTGCTAAGGTAGCATTGGAACTCTGGGTAGCATACCTGGGAGCGAGGTTCACTCACAGTGGTGCATGGAGGTAGAGAAGTTATTATGGAAGCATATTACCAATCTCTCTAGTTTTCTCCAAAACAAAAAAGCACAATAGAGGACAAGGGACTGGATTGTCCCTTTTTCTGGAGCTCTCTACTACCAGAAACCTTGAACTTCAATGGTTTTAAGAAGTTTGTCTTGTGGTCAAAGATAAAGGCTTATTAACAGTTGCTAATTTCTCTTCTAAATCTCTTATAACGGTACCTTAACACTATTAAGATAATTTCACGTGTATTCTTTTCTATTTTATTTACTGTATTCACTTCATCTTTTATAAATCCTTATTAAATTAGATAGGACAGTGGCTTATATTCATTTTGTTTTCCATTTACGATGAGACACAAGGCAATAGAAAATCAGTCCTATGGCCAATATTTCTTTAAGCATAGAAAGTCAAAGGGTATTCTAAATCAATACAAACTGTCGTCTGGTCTAGGACAGACACTAAACATATACTGATAATGACATATTTATGATCTATGCTATATTTAGAAGATACAAAATATACCAGTTATACAGAATATATATATCAACTATTGTGATTCTCTCATATTTTCAGTAAAAAAAATCATTAAGAAAAAGTAATTTTCAATAAGGATGTTTACTTACTAGGGAAACACCTTGATTTAGAGCTGACCTCTATTGAATGTGATATTCCTGTTAACAGGATTGCGTATTGAACTTACAATAGTAAATGAAGAATTGGTTCATAAAAGGCAAAAAGTGTTTTAAATGGAAAATAAAAATCTTGGGTTTTTTACATTATACCAACTTTAATATGACAAAATTTTAAAATAAGTAGAATTTTAAGAAATAAATGGAGATCTTACTTAAAATGTTATTATTAATATGTATTAATTATATGGTATAAAATGTGAAAAAACTTTGAAGTCATGAAGACTCTCTCCTCAGTGTAAGTAAATTTGCAACTTAAAGTATTTTAAATGGACTTGACTTTACACAGTTAGGAGTAAACTTGTAAGAAAAGGAGGGAGTGGTGACTGTCCTGAAAGGGGTACTTGCAAAAATCATTATCGCATGTAGCATCACAGAAAATGTCTTCTGTGAACTGTGCTGTAAAAGGGTTTAATAAAAAGATGCATGGAAAATTTTGCTTTAGATGTTAATAACAGAAATAGATAAATGTCATTTTCTGATGGTCAGACAGATATGGTATTTCCATTTTAATGTTGATCCCAGCCTAGTAATCCATTTTCATCACTTTCAAATTAAACCACTGAAAAGAGTTCTGCATGTGATTGCCCCTAAAAAGCTGGAAAAATTGCAGCCATTACAAAATGTAATTGCAAATTTGTTGAGGAGTATTTCTTCTTGCAGAGGTATTACAAATATATTTTCTGAACTCCAATAGCAATCAACTGATTTCCAGATACAACTTAAATGTTGTTTTTTAACTTGGAAAAAGTTGAATGTCAAGGACAGGATAACTGACTGATTGATTCCCTAGTTCGCTGATAGCAGGTCAGTAGGTGCACTTTAATAAGATTTCTATAGACTTAACTTTCAAGGCACTAAAAGGAAAATGTTTTCAGAGATGGAATTTTAATTATTCTATTTCAGTAGGTCACAATCTAAATGTATCATCCAACAATCTATGTTTCAAGGCCTGTCTACTGTCTTGCTCCTTGCCAAGATAAATCACAGAATGTTTATGGACATTTTAGAGTCTTGTCCAAATAAAAAGTAATACCTCCAGCCTAAACAACCTACAGGAAAGGTGCACGTCAGAACATTGTTTTCATTTGTAAACCTATCAAAGGGTCCCTGAGTTGACTAGCATATATTTATTAAAACAAACAAGCAAAAAAATAGAAAGATAATTTAAAAACAAATCAGTATCCCAACCACAGAAAAATGCTTCCCCGAAACTTGAACTGAAGATATTTGTGAGCCAGGCACTACTGGGGATCATCAGTAATAAATAAACTGAGATATTTTATTGTCTTTTCTGAGTCATAACATTTGCATTATGAAATATACATCTCAGAAAATTCTAAGATGGGTCATTAATTCCCTGATCCATTTCTACATGCACTACTGATACTAAGGTGACCTTTCACRATTCAAGCTACATATGCAGCAGGGAGCCATCCTTTATTTCTCCTGGAGAAATTTCATTTTTAGGGAAACATAACTAACTGAAGAAATAAGTTTTCAGCTGCTTTCATGTCTTAGACTCAATAAAGGATGAGGATAGGATCTTTATTCCATGAGTGAACACCCTGAAACAGTTATATGTGGTTGGCTTAAATGAGATCTAAGAATCTCTGTTTGATAGACTGGCCACTTTCCAAATGAGAAATCAATGACTGTATTCTGGGTAAAGAAAAGCCAGGATGGTTTATGACTTGTTCTACATATACTGTGGAGCCAGCCAAGCTCTGAATTACACACAGTTGAAGACAGCAAGACAGCAACATCCCATGTCCAATGAGGCCTTCAGCAGCATAAGGTACATTCTGGCAGGACTCTGCACAGACAGTGGCTTGCTAAATTTTGGAATTCAGCCTGTAGAAAGACAAATATATGTAGCAGGAAGAAGGGAAGAAAGCAACAGGGGTTTTCTGTGTCTAGGATAGTCAGCTAATTAGATGCAGGCTGGTTTTCTTTCTGGCAAAGAGTCTTGCAGAAAACATGCGATGGGTAAATGGTAATTCTGTCTGCAGGACTGGCCCATATCTTCATAATACCTGCCATATTCTGAAAAATCGAAAACTCAATTTAGTTGTCAAAAGCAATGCCTTGAAATGCCTTTTTTTTTAAATTATGGGTTTAAAAAAAAATCCAGTGTGGAGACTTTACGCTATTTGGTATGCCACTGTTACATCACACAGGAGCAAACAGAAAGGGCCACATACTCTGAAGAAGTCATCATGATGCTCAGACAGAACACTTCTTAATAAAAAAAAAAAAAGAAAAAAAAAGGTCTAACAGAAGTAGTAAATTATAACAACATCCTCAAAGAACCAGACATAAGAGAGCCATATTTTTTCCCCAGTGTTTTGTCATGTTGTTTACAGCAACATGAATGAAATTATTTACCTCGAATACTCAGGACTCTGAGAAAGATGCATTTTTAAAAACTTTACATCCTTTAGAATTTTTTTTCCACTTGTACACCCAGGCAGTGTTTTGATCTTTCATGTTGGGCTGACAGCCTTTGAGAACTTACACCCTCATTTATAATGCTTTTGGTGAACTCACACCAGTGTACTAAACCAAACTATCCTTTATTCATCTCCATATTTCTGTGAGCAAATAACAGCCTGTAGGGATTCAGCACATCAGCTGTTTAAAAGATAAACCTACCCAGCTTGATGAAAACTCTCCATCACCTTCCTGTTGAGAGAAAACGGTTACACATTTCTAATAAATGAAGCAGGAACTGTCATTTTTTTGGCAAACTGATAACTAGCTGTAACAGCCGCATTGCCACAAGTTGCTTTTCCAAAGTAATTACCATCAGGCTCCCTGTGGTATGCAGTGTTTAACACATTTCTTCTGTGTTAATGAATGCAAAAGCAGGCAACACCACTATTAGTAATTGCTTTTTATTCGTAGTCCTCATTTTCCAGATAGGTCACATTAAACACAGCCATTAAACAATAGCGGTTGAGATAATCCATACAATGTATGCTGCTTTTGTTTGTTTTTTGTGTCATTCACCAGTCACTTGGTGCAACTTTGAGCCATATGGGAAGATAGGGGCTGATAAATGTGAATTGCCAACCTGTAGCACAATTGGGCCAGAGAAGTCAAAACCTTAATCAGGTTTCATTCAATTACACTTCAAATCAACAAATCTTGATAGCCAAAACTGCCATTTGAATTAATGCACTAATAATCACTGCCTGATGTCAAAAGAATGTAATTAAACAATAATGAGTGGGCATATATTATGCTAGGCTTCAGACTATTTCTTGACCTCAGCAATTTCCCTTCCATTAGGCAACAAACAGCTTGAAAGCTTGTTTGAATGATGCATCTTGTTCCACTGTGAGCAAATGCTTGACTTTTAGGGGTAACTTTGACTGGGAAGCTTGTATACTCAAATGGCAAATCAAAATTCAGGATAATCTCTTTCCTGATGAGTATGCCAAGAAAGAAAGAAAGAAAGAAAAAAGTCTGATTTGACTCCTGATTTGATTGGACAACCATTTAAGGAACTTCCAGTTATTTGCTGTCATTAATAAAAAAATATATAGAATGCCTTCCTCTCTACTCACAGTGTACAGTACTATTTTATTAGTTACTTAACATGCTTTCCCTTACATCAGCCATTCTCTTTATGTGGTGGATATTTTCTTTCAGTTTTATAAAACATGTGCATAAGGAATGAAAGAAATAACTCATAAGATTCATTGTTCATTGCTGTCTCTGTCTCTAGTGGTAATAGCAGAGATACTGAGAAGTAAAAAAGCTGTATTTTACTTCTTTTGTGCATGGTACTTCCTTCATACATCATCATGTTAATTTTGACTGAACCAGGAAAAGTCACATCTGCTGGTTTATTGGTTCTTTATGTATCAATCCTAAATTGTGAAACAGATTTTATAAGCTGGGATATCCTTGTTGGAAGCAGTATGCCAGAGATCTACAACACAGGACAATTGTCAACCAAACTAAATAAAAGCAAGATTTCCCAAACTCATCTATAAAGCTGTGAGTCATGAATTCTGAATTACCTTAGAGTGGTAAATAAATAATCACTACTAAATACAGATAATGTGTTAAACAGCTAAAGCTAGTAAATCACTAGTGACAGAGAGCCTTAAAGTAAATTCCTCTTACATTGGCACAGCCCTTTCTCAGAATGTTGTGTTTTATGTCTTCAGACACATACAATGAATTGTACAATTGGTTACTCAGTGTTAAAATCATTTATAAAGTACACAAATCTCCATCACTTGACTGCATTTAAATACTGGCTTAGATTTTGCTGAATAATGGGTCTCACTGGCAGAGCTAAAGACTTGGTGCACAGACACTGAAGTGATGGGCACCACGGAAATATACGTATAAGAGACTGATCAAACAATAAGAAATCCTCTCCACTATGAAATTTCAAGCTATCAAGCAAAATCAATCCTGGGTCTCCTGGCTGAAAAGAAGAAGAAAAAAAAAATTGTAGAACACAGACAACACCACATTTTAGATACATAAATTGTCCAAAACATGGAGAGTAGCTTGATAAACATGTACAAGATCCTTTGTTCACACATAGTTGTAGACTTTCTTAACAGCAGGAGCTAAGAGCAAACTTTCAGAATGGGTGTCTCCAACAACCAAAGACAATTCATTGTAGGACTGACTAGTTAAGATCACCCTTTAACAGAAATCCCAACATCAAAACCAGCTGTTGGTCAACTTACTTTCTTGAATTGATGAAAAGTATTGCTTTGTGGGACTTGAGACTGCCAACCTGAATTAAATAACCTCTTTTATATATGTTTGTATAATACAGCTTAAATTTAACATAACCCAGACACTGTTTTTAAACAAWGTGTCATAGTGGTATGTCCAACAGAGTAAGTGAAGTATATAAGGGGCAAATGCTGGGCTAAATTTCTTTTCTTCTGATGCTTTTTTGTTCTTTTGTTTCATTTTGAATGTGCGTTGCTGCTATTTCTTAACTTTCATCTGAAGGTAATTTTGAATTTTTCAAATGCAATAGAAACATCCTTAGAATAAATAATAATAAAAAAGTAGAAATTATCTCCCAAGATGTTCTACAAATAGTTTTCAGAACAACTGAAAACAAAACTAAAACCAACGCCCCCAAATAAGCAGCCCATACCTAGAACTTCATTAAGCAATTGCACTTTCTAAAGAATCTGATAAAATGCTGCTCATGCCACATTGGCACTGACAGGTTTTTCAGCTCTCTGAACTTAATAGCAAAACTTTGAAAATGGTGTTAGCAGTTAAGAAGTCAACCAAATATCCTACATTAAACAGGCTGGCTGCATGTGTTTGGAAAATAAGAAGGAGGTTCCAGGTGTTGGTTCAAGTGTAATTGTTGTTATTAAACATGGGTTTGCAATAAAAGCTTCTACAAGGACTTGCACATAATCATGACTGATGGATGTATTTGTAGGCCGTTCAGTTAGCTCCATCAGCTCACTCAAACACATTTTGAACAGATTATGTACTGCAGTACTTCGTAGACCATACATTAAACAAGAGACTTTGCTCTGAGGCGCTGCTTCCCACAATCCATGGGGAAAAGGAAGCAGGAAAAAACAAAACTCATAGAGTTCGACAGCTACCGAGGCAACACTTGCCATTTACAATATAAGCCCAAATATTTTTGCAACACAACTATATATTAATTTAATAAAATACACAATATAGCTCTTATACACTCAACATTTTGGCTCATATGCACTGAATCTGCAATAAATCAATAAAAATATGTCATTTGATGTAAACACACTGAATCTTCTTACATTTGCACATTTAAATGATCATGTGATTTGTGTGGATGTCTAAGACATTTTCACCTTCCTGAGCTATTTTAGTGTCCACAAATGAATAAAAAAGTGTTAATAATGTTATTTTGTGTATTACCCTTAAAGGTAACTTTTTTTTTTCCAAACTTTTCTTTTACTTCAGGTTTGTTTAAAACTTACCGCTAGATATTTAAAGTTTGTTGGACACTAAAATGCTAAATAGATATTAAAATCTTTTTTTTTTTCTTTTTATCAAGTGAATTAGCTTATGTGTGTGCAGGACAAAATGAACTACATCATTTTACATTTAACCTTAATATGATATGAGGTGTTTTACTAATGATCAGGATATGTTTTGCTAAATAATGATCTGGAATGTCTTTTTTTTTTTTTTCTTATTNTTTTTTTTTTTTTTTTCATTTCTGTGGCAGATAACTTTGTACATAAATGTTTACCACAAATGAATGTTAATGTTTGGTGTCGCTTGGACTATTACAAGAACTCTTTTTTAGGACTTTCAGTAGAAGCCTATGGTGACTGCTGGAAATCCACCACAGATCAGAATTATTCAACCCTGTTTTTCTTGGGGTTTATACGTAAACAGTAAAGTCAGCATCAGCTATTGAGGACAGTCTTAAAGTATCAGACGTATTTCGATTCCACCTTTCTCACACCTTCCTAACAGATTGTCAAAATGGCACCATCTTTCCTTCTTTCTTTCAGTTCTTAATGTACTTCACTCTGTCCTAATGAAAGTTTGGTCAAAATGAAACCAGTGTTATCTGTCAAAAAGAAAGAGCAGTGAAAAGAACATACTTGTGGGCACTTCAGATGTTCACTAAAAGCCTTAAAGCAGCATTGGTCTTCCTTCATTTCTGTAAATCTGTTACAACCAGGGGATTTTTATGTTATTTTATTTTTTAATCAGCAGAAGAGGAACGTAACTGCCAGCCTGTCCTACTTTCCCCCTCACTTTCTCACGGCCACAGGGTCGCTTCCCCGACAGTCCTGCAAGAGCTTGTCGATTTCTCTCACGACTTCCTCGGCATCCACCGACTCCCTGCCTAGATCCCGGGCTGAACGGTCCAACTGCTCCAGAACAGAGTCCATCTCGCTCGAGTCTCGGCTCACTCGGGAATGTACATCGGCAAAGGCCCTGGCCATCTGATCTGACGCAATGAACGGGGGAGCGTCTTTTGACTGTTTACTAGGCGATAGGTACTGACTGTCAGTTGACAAGTACTGGCTGCTTGGTTCAGCCAAGGCTCCTGATTTCACTTCACAGCCATCCAGTGGTCCTTTTGTTGAGGTGCAAGGCTCAATGCATGTCTTGGTTGGGCTGCTCGATGCTGAGGGAACCTCCTGAAGCAGAGGACTCAGGGCACGTTTGGCTTTTAAGTAAGGTTTAACATTGGCAATGAGAATAGTGTGCTCTCTCTTGTCTTTCCCAAATGTACAAAAAGTCTTTTTCCCAGTGGGATTCACAGTTTCGTAAGTCTCAGTCTCAACATTAGTTTCAACTGTGGGTACAAAGAGATTTGTGCGATAATCTGCATTCTCAGCCTGGCTGGCTGTAGGAAACTGTGGCATCCAACACCTGTCAGAATGACCAAGCACTCTGCATTCATCTGTACAGTTAACACATTCTTCTTGGTCTGTAAAACAAAGGAGAAAAATAAAAACTCTAATTATAAGTGGATTTCTTTAAACTAACAGAGAGTCTATGATCAACCTGTGGCGGGCTTACTTGACATCTGATTTCTTAACTATGGAGAAAGAAGAAGGTTATAATTAAAATATTTCAGAAGGATTGCATAAACCAACTAGTTGAGACAATAGATTTATTTAACTCTATTCTCTAGGTATTAAAACATTCACACAGCCCAAAGGAAGTAAAAAGGGGTCATTAGAGAATCATTCTCAGTGGAACTGAGCTTCATCTGTAAACTAATCTGCTGTAGAAATCTGTTAGGCTTTATTCTGTACAACTCATCCTAGAAAATAGTGAACAGTACTTAAGGAACTCAAAAGGCATTATCAGGATCAAAAATTTCAAATCAAATAACTCAGCAATGGCTGCCTTTCTGGAAATACAAACATCATAAAAATCAGCAAGCTGGGTTTTCGGTTTTGTCACCTCTATTTCATTTGTAATTGTTATGTTGTGTGACAGCCACAAAATAAAAAGGTTTTCTTAAAAAGCCTACTTTTCCTGCTGAGAGCAGAGAACTAGAATTTTCCATCAGTRTGCATTAAATATAAGCTTGTCAAAAAGCACATATTGCAATTTTATTAGACATGAGTATGGWTCATGTAATCAGTTTTCCCCTTTTTTGTTTTGGTGCAAGTAAGTGAAAATGGATTTGATCAATACATACAATTTGGAAGAATGACAAACCGTGACACTCTATTTGAACTGATAATGTTTTCAGACAGGATTTCTTATTCTTATTTCTTTCAAAGAATATAGTTAAATAAGATTTTTTTTTTATTCACTACATTTTTAGAACATAAATTTCAATACTTCCTGTTCTATAATTCAGTTCAAAGTTCAGTTCAGTTCAAAACTCTGCTTTAAAAACCTTAGTTTGTCTGTCATTTTACACTAATATAATATGTTTGGACTGCCATTCCTCATTTTATAATTGTATACATGATTCCAACTCAATATCAGGAAGCTGAAAAATTCCAGAAATATCCCTTAAATCTGTGTTTTAGAAATGCTTAAACCTGATGCAAATTACCTTCTTTTTCTCCTTCATTTTCTCAGTACTCTCTAGCTAATATAGATAAAATAAACCCTTTTTAGCATCTCTAGGTTTGGGTCAATATACGCTGATCTTAAACCATTAAGTATTTCAACCCACAAAATGGGAAGATGAGATTTAAATCTTCGTTCTGCTTGAGGAATTTAGTATGTACAAAATGCTTGGAATTTCAATTGGACAAAAAAAAAAAAGAGTATGTATTTATATGCAAGATATACATGAATTTATGAATTTAATGAATTTATATGAATGATACAAGTGCGCGTGCACACACACACATGCAGATCTTAAAAAAAAAAAAAAAAAGAGCAAATTTGTTGATCTGAAGATAGGACAAGTTTTAGGTGATCATAATCTTTCTTAATTAGAAAATAAATTCATAGAAATCTTTTAGTATCTTTTAAAAAACACAAGATTCATGAGCAGTTACACTGCAGAAATCTGACACAGAAGAAACACTAATATTCATCTATCAGAATTAAATAGTGTAAATAGTTTTGACAGTTCACATTTCTAAAAAGACATATGAATAAAAAGTGAGTTTAATTTAACCAAAATTGTGTTATGTCACAATGATAAGTTAAATTGGGGTGAGATAATTTACTCAGATCTGATATTTGTTAATGATTATGCACACAGTACTGTGAAAAAGTGTTATTCCCTATGTATGCTCCCTGCCTTGAAGAGTGTAAAATCTAAGACTGTTATAAGGTTAGAGAAAAAGAAAGAAAGAAAGAGAAAGAAAGAGAAAGAAAGAGAAAGAAAGAGAAAGAAAGAGAAAGAAAGAGAAAGAAAGAGAAAGAAAGAGAAAGAAAGAGAAAGAAAGAGAAAAAACAAGAGAGAATCAGGTACTCTGCCACAGGAAGAGGAGAACATAGACTGATTGCTCAGAATGCAACAGAAAGATAAGTTAAGTAAAGGTGAGATTTGTAGAAGACCTCCAACAAAAAATAAGCTGCATGCTSTTTTTATTGTACAGCACAAAATGGAGCAACCACAGTGAAAAACAAGGCATAAAAGATACCCCAAGCCCCGAGACTGTAACACAGTGACAGACTGGGAAGAGTTTAAGGAACAGATTTTGTGGTTTTACAAAGGAAACAGGACAAGACCATTGGAGAGGAAGGTGCACAGTTTTGGCATGGGATGGGCAACAGCAAATACTAGCCAGGCTTTGATGAAGTTTTGTTATATGGAAAAAAATAATAATAATAAAATWAATGAACAAACAAACAAACAAAAAGTTCCAAATCCAACCCACAACCAAGTCCTTTCAATGGTAATGCTAGAACTTTAGATTTTACCAATGCTCATTATTAATTTATTTCAGTCTTTTTTCTCTTCTTCTGAATCCTACAGAGTGACTTTGTGGTAACCTCAGCATCTAGCTTTGAAAGTGGACCTATATAGCAATAAGAAATAATAGTTGTCTTGTTTAGAATTTTCTCTAACATATTTCTAAAATTGTTTTCCTCTACATTACACAGAGAATGCATGACATTGCAGAGCAAAAGCTTTCTGGCACTTGTAAGGGAGTCCCTAAACAATTAATCCACTTCCCAACTAACTGTTTAATTTTGCAAACTTAGCAATCCTTTCATATCAATTTATGTATATAATTTGGCACCCTTACTTTTTAACAAAAGGCAAAAATAACTGTAAAATGCTGCATTTGTTAGCTTCCATAAAATACTCTGAACCGCAGAATCAGTGGACCAAGACTTCCCTCCACTGCTTTCTCCACTTTTAATTATTCCATCAAAGCAGGACTCCTCTTTGCTCCTATACTTCTCACAGGAAAAAAAGTAGCACTTCCTGTAAACTTCCTAACCATATTTAATGTGTCAAGAGCTCATAGTGTACTGGGAGAGCATCAGCAGAATACCTTTTAGAGGATTTCAGTACATGACAGCCTATTTCCTCAAACCACTAAAAGAACATCTGAGGAAGGGAAGTTCTTCCTCTCTTTCAAGTACTGTTTCTGTGTCAGATTATCTAAAAATGAAATAAATAAATATTCCTATATGCATATATAATTTGCAAACTACATTAAACATATATTTATAAATATAAAATATACAGCTGTATAATGTAGATAATATAATATTTTCCACTGTCTCTTATTCTAAAAATTGGCAGAACCATATTTGTTTAAAAAAATAATAAATACAAACTATTCCCGGAACTGAGATCAAAATGGCCAAACTATAGATGAAAAGAAAAGATCAAAAAAGTTCTCAGCTACTGAAAACACTAGGTAGAATGTTAACTTGAGATTTCACAGGGTAATCAGTACTGTGTCAAAAACTATGCTTTGAGATTTTCAAAACCAATTAGGTTAATTTTGTAACCAAATTATGTTTTAAGATTTGAAATTCTCAGCTTTTATGCATGTGCATACACATACACCAGGTGTGAGGATCTCACATGCGGTATTTGCATTATTCATTACTGCCAATAAAAACAGAAAGTTTGCTGGCAATCCCTTTAAGTAAAAGAGATATATATCATATATTATATATATTGCATGCCATATTTCCCTTCCCCTTCTCATTTCCTGCATTTGCTAAAGCAGTTTTTACACTTGCATTCACACTCACAGTATTGACTAACTTTCCATTTCTGTTCCGTGGACATCCTAGCAGTGACTGAATTAAATATGAAGCCAAAAAAGAAGATAGTTTTGTGAGGGAACAAATACAAGATGACCTTGAAGTGAAAACCACCTGCATCGCACAAGCTTTGGCACTCTAGTTTTGAAAATCTGAATCTTTTTACTTTGCTGTTTTGTGTCACATCATAGAAAACAGATTTTGAGTATTGATTATCATACATTATAAACTGCTCGTCTCACCATTAGCCTGTAATTTTGAGTGCTGCAGCTAGCAGACAGTGAAGAAAATCGAACAGGAGCTTTTGTAGTAGCAGCAGAAACTGTAAACACAAAGTGAACTATCACCACCAAGGACCAAATTAGTATTTATGAGAAAAAAAKAATCAATTTAAAGGTAAATATATATATCTGTGTGTGTATAGGTACAAATAGGGAGGGGTGTGTGTGTGTGTGTGCGTGTGTGTGCGTGTGTGTGTATATACATAGGTCATACACAGCGCTGTACAGCAAGATGTGCTGGTAGAGTGATATGCACCATCGGTCTTTATCTCTCCACTTCTCTCCCTCCTGTTGAAAATAAACCCTTGACAATACAAAAGTGTACAATAAACACAAGCAGCCTGGAGGTTTCCCTAACTCTCTGGAGCTTTAAGGGTAAACAGTCAGAAGTGCTTTATGCACTTTAGGGAGAACATACACTAAAATAGAACTGCTAAATTATCAGCCATAGAAAGAAAAGGAAACAAGTTATCTGGAAACAACAGTCACCTAGACAGAAAATTTACACTGGAGAGAAATTAAAGATGGTGTAGGAAGAAACTTATGTTGGCAACATACAAATTGCAAAGCAAGGTATGTATTTTGCTGTAACATATGACATACCCTGCATATTTTATTCTACTTTTCCAGAGAAGCTATATTTAAAATCTGCCTTYTGTAGCAAGCTTAAAGCAAAAAAAACTTTTATTTTTATTTCCTATTCTTTCCTCATAAATATTTTGAACAAAATTAAATAAAGATACTGATTTCACTCTAACCATAGTACACTATAAAGTTAATTAATTAATATTTTAGATAGCTGGCTCCTTTCGATGGCTAAAGCTGAGATATCATAGTTTGACTCATTAATTATAAGAAATTTGCATAATGATAACAAAGAAGAAATGCAAGTTTTTTTTTCTTTTTTCTTTTTAACAGTGACTCAGTATAGCATAACTGGCTTCATAAGTACAATGCTTTTTCACTTTAATTGGATCCTAATTCTTTAAATTACACAAACACACACAAAGCTGAAAAGCAGATTAAAAGTAAATAATCCATGTACATGAAACCTCAGCATACAAACACTTTCAAGAAATATTTCATGTCCTAAGTTTATAATATGAAAATCACTGTAGTCTGTATTGAAGTACTGTATATAATTTAATAAGGTATGTTCAGGCTTGTGCATGAGTGAAATCAGATTTTGAATATGAGAAACATAATCATATTCCTCCCTAAACCTGTTTGCACTTGAGCAAAGTAGGCAAAGTTTGGTCCATTATAATTTATAAGGTCTGGCCTGGTAAGTGATTGTTCAAGTGCATTCTTTCCTGAGAACTTTTTACTCAGAATATATAAAAAAAATGTAGTTTTGTACTACTATGTGTTCATGGATGAAGATTAAATGAGACTATGATTAAATAAGTACATAAAGAACACTGAATGTTTTAAAATGTCAAAAGCCTTTGTTATGTTTTATTGTCCCAGGAGATCCTAGTCTAACTTTCATATATCTTTCTTACTCATCTACTCCTTTTTTCACTTTAAACAGGTGGCACCTAGTTTTTATTACTGCATTAACATTTCAATCTAATAGACATTTTTTTCTCTTCTTTTCTGTAAATATGGAAGCTAAAAAATAATCAGTAAGTGGCAGGGATAGCTCACTGGAATGGTTCAGTGACTAACAGCTCCAAATGAAAATTATACTGCAGGACCGAGCCCAAAATGTGTATGTTCCTCTTTTTGAAGCATGCAGTTCTAAACTGCTGATACTCTCCACCTTCGCTCTTGAAGTGCTCTATTCTTCACTACATTACACAGTGAACAGTAATTCACGTTTTTTTCTGACCTTTGTCTCACATTACAAAGGAAAAGATCTGCCTTTGAATGCATGCCTGGACTTCACACTGACTTACCTAGGAGAAAGACTCATTTGACCCTTGATTTTGTGAATTCATATTCATTATTGAAAATATTTCCATTTAAATTCATTCAATAATGAAACAAGTTATAAAATTCTTTGTAACATATATATTCCCTAGTCTAACCCCAAACACACTATGTGAAAAAAAAAACAGTATTTGCTTTAAACCAATAAAATAACATAAGTTTTATATATTTTCATATCTTGAAATAGATATGAAAGCCCTGTATTTTGTGTATATACGTGTAAACAGATGGACAATAAATTATATCTAATGTCCAAAAGAAAATACAAATAACTCCCTCTTTCAGAACTAGRGTGAGTAATTCTTGTAATATGATCAATAAACCTCCCAGAACTGATATGAAATGGCGTCTTATTTATGATTTGAGGCAGAAAATTGCCTTTACTAAAAAAAGGAAAAGACTATAGGTAGGTATTTATTACAGGAGTAAAATAACAGGCTTCTTTTTTTGACATGTCCTAAACACTAGGGCTATTTGACACTTCTGATGAGAACAATCAGCTGAAGTACTACTTCTGAGGTTGGATTCCTGTTTAATTACAATTGATTTTGACATAAATAAGCAGAGGTAAACAAATACTTCTATACACATGCTTGCTGTTATTAAACAGAGCTGTCTCCAATCTGAGTATTTATATTGGCTTGTCTGCTTAAAGGCTCCTTTCAGTTAGGCAAAGCAATTATGTAGCTCAGATTGGCAAAATGACTGGCAGCAAAATAAGAACAGACTGCCACTTCTTTAAACCTCTTGGATCACAAGGTCTTTTCTTGATATTATAACTATAAGCTTTTGAGGCCTATAATCCTTATACAGAGTTTCCATCCTGTTTTTGTTTGTTTGCTTGTTTTCTGGATACAGTATAAACAGAATACATTTCTAATATTGATATACCATAAAACACTTCAAAAGCAATAAACAGCTGGTGGGCCCATGGATTTAATTCTAGTTCACGATTGTCCTGGACCATAAATATTGGAGGGATATTGCAGGATAGCATTAAGCACTACAGAACATTTAACATTTTTCTTACGGAAGTATGCTTTAAATTAATGTTTACGATTTAATGGCAATCATATATTTGTATTTAAAGACCGCATGCGAGCAAGAAAACATTTCCGTTACCTGAAAATTTTCCCTCCTCACAGCGGGCTGGTCCACAGATCCCAATGATGGGTCTTTGGCCTCTGCCTTGCTGTTCTGGAGGCAAATCAGACCTGTGAGTCACAGACAGGGATAGGCTCTGCTTCCAAAATTCCCAGCAATGTCAAAACTTCCCAGCAGAAAAAAAAAAAAGTTTCTATCTGTGGTCTAGGCACAGCTCATAGCCCTTGAAAGTTTGCACTATGCCTACCAAAGGTGGCTGTATAAACACAGAAGTTTATATTTGCCTGCGAACTGAAAATGTGTTCTTTGACCCATGCGTGGAGACGGAGAAGGGAAAGGACATGGCTCTCAGACAGCCCCARGCAAAGCCGTGGCATGAGGGGAGCCACCTCAGAAACTGCTGGTCCTTTTCCATTTCAGCCACCTAGCAATATCGCAGAGAGGAGAGGAGAGCTCTGGGTGCTTCATTACCCGCTTTCCTACGAGGTTGGGGCCGTTGTGAGCAGCGAGGGACAAGAGTGCCGGTGTGAGTACCAGAAAGGGTGTCCCACTTCTTCCCCGTTAGAGGAGAAAGAAGGGGCTGGGAAGAAGCACCCAGATTTGCCTTCCAAAGCCTGCCTGTAAGTCAGACTACGGAAAGGCTGGGACCTACTATCATTTGTGACAGTTGGCTTACGGCTGCCAAAGGACTATAGGACAGCCATGAAAAGACCTTTTGGCCTCTCCCCTGTCCATCATAAAAAACTTCCTAGCTCGGGGCTGCTGGGAGCAAGGTGCAAGATCTAGCTGTGCCGGCTCTGCACTCAGCTGAGAAGCTACAGAGAAACTTTAGTGGTCTATCTGACAAATTCTTAGTTTTAAACAGTAAACCCCTGTTGTAGAGCCCAAGAGCTGTTTCCTGGAAAAGAAGAGAAACAAAACTGCAAAAGTTAACAGAAGAAAACACATTTGCAGATCTGTTAGAAGGAACTTTTTTAATGTGGCRTATTTTCCTATTCTTGATCAAGGCAGTTCCACAGATTTTATGGAGAGATTGTTTCAGAACTGGCCTTTAAAAATGGAATAACTCTTAATCTGAAACATAACCAAATTTGTGTAATCATTTCAAGATATTGCATGGTATTCACATGCTTTTTTACTAACTTACTTTATTGCGAGCTAGTCATAATTGTAATAGCAGTAATTTCCATATCTAATTTGTAATATTTAGTAAATACAGGCACTGTATTTTGTACTGTGGCGATGTTTAGGAATTCAGTCAGGAACCAGGCCCATTGTGCTGCATCCTATACAACTAATAATAGATTGTACAGTTACAGGCAAGAGGCAAGAAGCGATTATGACAAACAAAAGCAATAAATAGGAAGGAAAGACAACATTAATGAAAATATAATCAGGCTGTTGGCATTTCCTGAAAATACCGATGCAAAAGCTCCATAATTTAAAGAAGCTATCCCCATCTGTCACACCATCAAACCACCAATGATTAGCTATATGTTATACCACTGAGTCCTCTTCACTGGCTATCAATTATCTCAGTATACATGTCTTTAATCAGAAGGCACTAAGCTTTTTGCTTTGTAAGCTTCTCTCGAATTTGGAGATGACAACTCGTTTACAAACATTGACTGATGAGGGTGCCACTGAGAGAAACATAATAGGATATTGAAGAACTTTGTTTCTATATACTTTCAATGGCTGTGCTTATATCCTAGCAGTCTGGAAGTATATAAAGCTCTGTGTCAGACCATGGTTTTGTCCGATACAGAATCAATGCATTAAAGCTTTTTAAACGCTACCAATTTTCCTTTATAAAGTCTCACAAAAAAGTCCAAAGGCAATATGGAAACTGAACCATCCTAAATTTGGCTACTTTGGTGAGAGAGAGTACTGCTTCCCTCATATTCCTGCCAGCATGCCTGGATTTACATTTAAAATCTCTTTTACCAGACATAATGAGACCATGTCTGTTTTACACTGATAGATGGAAAAGCCCACTGAGTATCATTCTCTGCTTCAAAAGGCTGATGTTGCACAAGGGTCATACACTTTGGACTTCATGGGAGGTAGAAAGCATCTGACAGAATAAGAGGAAAAATGCTTTCATGATTCTGCTCTCAGAAAAATGCTGGCTATACAGTGGTCCAGGCACTTTAAGGAATCCTCACTTGGACATATAGATATAAAAATGTATTTATAGGCAAAGGAAAAAAAAAAAGATTTAACAATTTCTTTTGTAATCTCACCTATGCCATGATAAGTAGCATATTCACATTATTGCATATTATTCTTTGACTAGATGGTGTCATAGACTATTGTTTAGCAGATTGCTGGTATTATGCTTTATTGCTACCTTCAAAATAGATTTCCAGGGTGGGATTCCCCATATACCAATTTATGAAGCACCTATATTCTTTCAGTAATTTGAGTTTCATAATGCTACTTCACTTTCTACCTGGATGCTGCTCCAATTAGATCAATCAGAAAGAATAATTAAGGATGCTGTAAGTATAAGTAGTTTGGTAAAGAGAACTGTACACGTACACTGAGTTGATATATTTTCGGGTTCTGTACTGTTCTGAACTGTAAATGAATCTCTGAAAGATACTTACTGAAGATGACCTCAGAGTATTCATGTCTTCTTTTTCCCAGATACTCCATCAAGAACCTTAAGTTCCAGATTGTTTTCTTATATTTTCAGGATCACAATTATGAGACTGTAGATCTTAACAACACTAATACAGAAAAGCTCATTTGCTAGTTACTCTTTTTTTGCAGCAGCTGAGCTGTTCACCTTTTCGTTCAGTCATCTTTCCATTTGTTATAGCTTAATCTGTTTTACTGATGTCTGAGCACTGTGACAAGACAAAACATACCTTTCAGGAAACTGAGTATTTTGGGGTCTGTTTCCAAATATGGCATTATTATATATCCATTGCTTTCACTAATGATTTCAATTTTTAAGCCTATTTCCTGTTAGAAGTTATTTTTTCTGTTTTTTTAGCAACCCATCGCCCGAGTCGTGTTCCTTTCAGAAATTTTTATACTCCTGGACGTGGACTTAAAGACAAGCTAGAAATACCACCAACAAATGAGATGCAGTCAGTGTAATTTCTCTTAGTTGTGCCCCCAGCTTGTTTACCTGAACGCTGTATAATGCCTTATCATTGGATTGCCCTTAGGTAAGTTAAACAGTGTTCTGACAAAGCAAGTAGAAGTTGCACCTGCTATTTTTAAGCTACTGAAGGAACTTCAGAATATGTTGGTTAGTGTCTATCCTTTTAGAAAATGAAATGAAGAAATGATGATGAAGATGCTACAATACTAGAAATGGGGCAGACATGCTATGAAATATTGCAAAATATATTATAGAGAGTCAGACATGATAGATTTTCTTGGGGTATTCAGAGAGACCKTTTGATTTACTGGAACCCATCATTGATGATATTTACTTAATTTACAGTTCCATGTATGCTTTCCACTGTGATTTCCTTGATTTTGATATTAATGGGTGTCCCCTTCTCCTAGACCTTTTGTTCTAAAGGAAAGAAAAGGGACAAGATGTCTACAGATATTTTTGGCTTGATTCTTAGTATAACAGGTAATGGGAAACAGAAAAAACTGGGCCTCAATAGCTATTTCATCTTTTTCACAAACAGCCTCTGGGTTTCCTAATAAAAAATAGCTTTGTTTTTGTTTTTGTTTTTTTTTTGTTTTTTTTTGGGGGGGGCACTGTTTGTTTTGGAATTTTTTGAGAAATAGATTTTCTTTAATTCTCAAAGGAAACAAAACCTGTGTGCAAAACACCATATCTGAAAGCAAGGCTCAGTCTGACCTTGCACAAATTCTGTAAGAAATTAAGGTAGGAAAAATTCATTCTTATGAGGGAAAAAAAAATAAAATCAAACACTTTTTTCCTTTAGTCTACCTGTTACTGCACACGTACAGTATGTATCATACTTCTCAGGTATCTAACAAGCAGTTTAGCAGAGCTCTAAACTTATTTGTAAGGTCTCAAGTGACTCTGCAGTTCCAGCTGAAGATGGATACAAGGCAGCTAATTTGCTACCACCAAGGGAAAATTTTATAACATAAAAACATTCCCTCCCTTAGCTTCAAAACTGTTGAGTGCCTAGGGAGCACAAGTATTTGTAGAGTTGATACTATGCATATGCTTCCACTGTAACTGCTACATGCATACATCTGGCATCTGTCTCTGTGTTAAACAGTCTTAATTGTCCCTAGTTTTACTACATAAAAAACTCTAACCTGGGTTGTTAATACAAAAGAAATAAATTAAAAGGACGTATGTGATATTGTAGAATTATTGCATTATTGGCAAGATTTGTAAAGAGCTCTGCACTATGGCTATCAGCAAAATATTTTACTTCTGTCTTCTGAATATCTTTAAATAGAAATTGCACTCTTTTCTTAGCATGACATTTGGCATTTCATACAGTCTCTTAATCAAACAGAACTGTTTTGTCTAGAAATGTTTTACATGGAACTATTTCCCATTTCTTCTCCCTCTCTTTTTTYCCCTTGTTTGTTGCTTCTCCCTCTTTCACCCACATCAGACTTCAGAGGACCTAATTATTTGCCAGCCAAAGCAGGATCAATTCTGAAGATATGTCATAAATTTTTTTAATTAATATTAAGGGGAACTTTATGTTTTAGTATATTATTCAGCTCACTGTTGCCAGTAAAGTCAAGACTCAGGCAAAGCACTTGATTTGAGATTTCAAATATTTTGAAAAAATCAAAGATCATGGCAAATCCTGCTCTTTGGTTTGCATGTTCACATACACAGAACAGTGATACTCTAAAAGAGAGAGGTAGTTGCATAGAACTAATGCTATGAGAAAAAAATTGAAAACCTTTTGAAATTATTTTAACATTTATGTCAATGTTCACTTAAAAAAAAAAAAAAGCAAAGTAAAAAATGCTTCTAATTGAGAAAATGTACACAAGTGGGTTCGTCCGGGGGGACACTAAAAAACCTGCTGTGAATTTAACATCTAACATCGTTCACAATAGAAAAAAAAAAAAAAAGAAATATGCTCAAGGGTTTTGTTTGTTTGTTTGGTTGGTTGGTTTTTTGGTTTTTTTTTGGCTAAGATTTCTTTTTATGAACAAGTGTATAAAGCATGGTCCTGCCTAGGCAACTGTACCTGCTTCAGGTTGTTTGGGATTCAGGAAAGAAAGTATTCCTACACTGAGGATTTCTGAAGAACCTGATTTCTAAACCTGATCAGACACTTCTAACTTGCTCAGTTTACATTAATCTTAGTTTAAATTGTTGTGTTGGTCTGCACATTACAGAACCATACCCTCGAAGCTGAAGAATTGAACTATAGATTCTTGAGGAGACTTGGTCAAACCTGCAGCTCCTACTGTGTACACTAACTCCTAGTGCGGAGGGAGACAGGCTTGCTGAGAGCCTCTGCTATAGTTTTTCACCCCTCTTGTTGAGCCTTACTATCATGCAACAGGGAGGCAAGCAAGAGGGAGCTTTAACCTAATCGAACATTTAAGGAATTCTGGGAGAGCTCTTGTCAATCAAGGGATTAAAAAGAAACACACAGGAAGTGGACTCAGACTCTGAATATTAGTTTCATCAGATGYTTAACAGCAGCTATAAGAGAGAGACTAATCTCATTCAAGAAACAGAGATAGCCACATAATCTAATTTCCGGTGATTAAAATTAGCCTTGAATTCTTATGCTGTCTTTATAGACAACGGTGAAAGATGGCTTCAAAGAGCCATTCAGAATGCCTACGGCAGCGTCCAGATCTAAAACATCTCCCAGACAGGCCTACCTATCTCCACTTAATGTGCAGGGAGTTAACGTTGTGAAGTTATCTATTTAGTGTTAGAAACATACCCATCATTCTGGCTTTTCCCACTAGCTGGTTGAAGCTTTTCACCACTCAGCAGATTGTCTTTGCTGACTCTTAAGGGCCCAGTTTTCCCCAGTTCAATGGATGGAATTTAAATGTCTAACTCAGCATTGTGAATCCCCTTTTCCAGGCTGTGCTCCTAATATTCCTACCCATTTGRTAGGAAAAAAAATCCCTTTGCAAAATAATATCCCAGGGATAACAAGTATGTACTGTCTCTGGGATTTCCACGTAATACTCATTCATCATCTAGTCAAATCAGAATCCATGATACTTTTCCAATGAATTATTTCCTTGCAAAAGTGAAGTGACTTTCTTTCTCCTCTAACACTGCGTTGCAATGCTGATACCAAGCCACTACTTTTTCTCTCTCTCTCTCTTTTTTATGATTAAAAATTGCGTCAAAGTGCTGCATTTTGAATGCCTGAAGGAACGCACTGGGATCTGCTGCTCTTCTCTGAGGCAAATTATAGCTGATCAGCTGCTTCCTTGAGGCTGCAGGTCTGGTTTCAACTGAGTTCTTGTCAGAACGCTAAAAGAGAGTGGCTTTGCTGATGTATAGGTGCTGCCACCTTTACACAAGCAAGATATTTGGCACAGTACGAAGAAGCTTTGATTTTTATTTTATTTCCAGGAATCTAGCAAGACATATGAAGAGCATCTGATCAGCTATACTTTGTGTAGAGAACAAGTTGTCCCATGAGGTATGTTCAAGATATCATCCTAGCTCCTCCTGGAATTTAGATGCAGAGGCAGATGGGAGCCAAAGCCTTGCTCTCCAAGAGAGACTCTTCTGACCGGCGGTACTTTGCTTTTGCAGCACAGGTTCCATTGGTTTGCAGGTCCAGTTGAATTTCAAACTCAGTAGAAGCAGTAGTGGGCACTTACAAAGATGCTAAAGTCCAGTCTTCCCTTTTAGCTTCAGTTCAAACTTACAGATCTTCTGAAAATAGTACCAAAGTATAGACTTAATTTTGCTTAACTATGAAATTGAAAGAAAGGAATCTTTGTGAATTGTAGCCCATACTTATTTGACAGATTTTTCATGCCTGTATACCTGCCTGTCCTGAGATTGCAGAACTGCCAGCCTTGGCTTTTAGAGTCAGATGTTAAGTTATCTGAGATTCCCAAATGCAAATCATAGTATGACACTTCTATCTTTTCCAAGAACAAAATAAAATGTATTGGAATAGAGCAGCATATTTGGAATTCCCACCAATCACTGACTCCATTACTGGAAAAAAAATGAGCTCAAAATTCTTATTTTAAAAGTTCAGTAGGACTGAGATCTTCCATTCATTAAGTCTACAGCTTTCAAACATCAACCGAAATATTCCTTCTGTAAATAAATTTTCAGTTTAATTTTGGCAAGTTTGTTTCAGCAATGGTATTTCTGAGAGAGCTGGGCTGGGGTGATAAACAAGGATCTCCATGTTGTCAGCAACTCTTTTCATAAAATATCAGCCACAATTCTCCAAAAAGCTGACACACATATTTAGCAGTTAATTTCTTTAAAACATAATCAAGTGGAAACTAGTGATGGCAATCCTGTAGAGTGCATCTGCATTATAAAATGTTCCTGTGATATATCACCAGAGCTACATTCAGACACTAGAGCCTACTGATCTATACCATGTTCAAATAAATTCGGTTGCAGCTGGATGTTCCAATCTGCCTCCAACATTTTCAAACACAGTTCATTGCATCTGTATACCTTCAAAGGAATATTTTGGAGCAGAATAGTAAGGCTAATATCCAAAAAATATCCTTGGATATACATCATCAGTTTTAGAGTGTCTTTTGGATAGAGAAAAATCTAAGGACATATTAAAGAGAAAATAATAATAAAAAAAAWTACATAAAAAAAMMCAAATAAAACTAATAAGTAGAAATAAAGGACGATTCCTTAATAGGATAACTACTCTGTATAGAAAAACAGTGATCGTATAAGTCTCTGATCTTCAGAGTTAGAAAACAGAAGAAAGTTAGAAAACAGAAGAGATCACATATTAAATCTACGTCTACATAAAACATCTTCCTTAAAGTTTCATAGAACCAGTTAATCAGAAATTAATTTGTTTGCATTTGTTTGCAGTCAGTCTTTCTCTGGAAAAAAAAATTAAATAATATATTTTTTAATTTTTCTTTCTGTTTACAAAACAATCAGCAAATGTCAACCTTGAATATAATAGCCTATTTAATTGAAAAGAGGAAATCCAAGTGAAATAAAAATAGAATATAAAGCATTTCACACAGAGAGGGATACATACATTTCCGTTGCTTTTTTATTTTCTACCTTTGGAGAGGAAAATACAGCATTTCTACATGCTTTCAGTGTCACAGTTAACTTGCTCTAACTATGATGACAACATGCATCTTTGATGACACGGATGAATAAATCTAAAATTCGAGTCTTCCTTCTAGCAAAACTGTAATCCTGTACAGAAGGTCAATGACAATCTGCCTACTAAGGCCAACTGGTTGTAAATAGTAAGCAACACTTTCTTATTTGGATTTTTTTTTTCTCTCTTTCTCTCTCTGGGTTTTGCTGTCTGGTTTCTACAGAGACATGCATCTATTTACCACACCAAATCCTGTTGTTCCTCTTTTGCTTCTAACCTATATTCTTTGTTCATTTCCTAGAGGTAGACACACAGAGCTGGTGCTATTGTTAGCGTTCTCTGAAGACACAGTCAATGCAGATGTAGCTAATCCCCTCCTGCTTATTATTCAGCAATCAGTGTCTGCCAATAGGATTTGGGAATCCCAAAAGACAAAGTTTAAAGAGAAGGGTTAAATTTGGCTTGTTTAATGACATTCTCTGTTCCTGAGATCATTCATCATAGTCATGGAAACTGTTCCGTGGAGGGAGCTAAGGTTGCCAATTAAATTAAATTAAACTAGATGGACAACCATCCAAGTGAATGAGTTTGCTGCCATGATCTGAAGTAACTTTATTAATAGTGAGAAGCTATGTCAGTAAAGATAGTTCTTTTAATCTGTTTTAAAGTCCCACATATTCCCTGTAAAAGTTCCATTTGGGAGATATCACTTCTAGAGCTACACTCCCTAAGAAGAAATAATATTAAGAGAAACCTGCTGGGGTACTTGACTTAACATTAAAGTGAATTTATCAGCTACTCCCAACTTTTTGAGAGACTAATTGAATTATTAAAGGCTGCAATGGGGATTGCAAGGTCTTCTGAGACAGATCTGTAATATAGAYAAAATTCTTAACTTGTGCCATGTGATCATCTTAAAATACAGTAATAGTCTGGAGTCTAAAACACACCTAAACTCAAGATTTTTTTTTGCCTAAAGCCTCTCTCCATCCACCAAAATCAAAGGAAGTTTCAAGGGGCTGGAACAGGAAAAGACAAAATTATTAAAAAAAAAAAAATTTATGTCCTCTTTCAATTTCTTCAGGTATGCTGGGTGCTCACTGGGTGAGACATATCAAATTTGTTGTTCAGCTGTTCACATTATATGTCTTCATCTTTCATAGGATTTCAAAAAGAATAAATATTCTTTCTCATTTTCAGTGGGATCACACATGATTAAAATCAACCATGAGTGCATTCCTGAACTGGGGCATATAATAGTGGCATTTGTATATACAGAAAAGCTACAGACGTGAACTTTACCTGGTAAATTTGCGGGCAAGGCTGAATTTTCAGTTATAAATATCTAGCAGTTTATTATTATTTTTCTAATTGTGTCTTCACTTGTGTGAAGTATTTGTAGGTTTGGAATGCTAAAATAGATCCTGGCAAAAGAGGACAGTGGGCTGGGGGCAGGGGCATTGGGCAAAGGTACAAGGCAAAGGCAATTTATTACATCCCACTGACAATTTATAACACAGATCACCTTCATACACATGTATACATGCAGTCATTCACAATGATATTGCTGGATATATATAGTATAGAGAAAACTGCCATCCTACAAGTGGAAGAAAAATATTTAATTATGCTATTAATATACCATAATTATAAAAGTACAAAAAAGTCATGTTAAAATTAAGAGTATGAGAGTAAAGCTGACAAGACTTGCATGACAGAACAAAAGATACAAGACTAGCTTTGACCCTGTAAACCTCTTATGCTGCAATCAAGTGCATTGACAACAAGCTGGAGGTGTTCACTGCATGAACAGGTGAAAAGAAGTGACTGTAAAGTCACTGTAAAGTGTGAAGACAGTTTTATATCCATAATACATTCATCCCAAAGCGCAAGGACAGCTGTTAAAATGCTTTCTCTTAACAAGCAGCTTTAGAGACACTTGTGTGAAAGCAGATAAAGAATCACAAATAGAGGATAACTTAGCAAGGTGTTATAAAGCATTACAAAGGAAACAATATAATAAGATTACAATGTATGTTACGTGTAAATATATACCCTATCCCATAAATATACCCAGTGATAATTGTGAGTGGTTAATAATTACACCAAGAACCACCTGCTTATCTCCTATACACTGAGCAAAATCTGTAGAGTTCTCAAAACTTGCTGGCATTGTTTGCATTTTTCCTGACTCTTATGGAGACCTCCCAGTGGCATGCAGAATCTGTGACTCAGTGAAGTCAACCTGAAGCAGATCAGGAAAAGCTAAGTAGCTATTAGTTCTCTCTAACTATTCCTCTGAGTACAAATTGTCTGCATAAAGAGTTTGAGAAGGAAAAGAAAAAGATAACTCTCCCCCCACATTAAATGCATATATATTCTTTCAGTATTTGCAAATCAAATGTCTCGTCAGCCTCTCAACAGCCTCAGAAGTCAGCTTGTTTTTCCCTGATTTTTGGAGAGCCTTTTCACCAACAACCTGAAATCTTTCTCCTGACTTTTCGTCTACTGCCAAAGGAAATTTTATGATTCTTCAAATTGCTAAATAGTTCTTTGCTCATTCACTGGTCTTCTATCATCTTCATTCCACTAATATTCCTGGTCATGACAGTTTTGTGCTCCTTGAGCTTCTTCACAAGACCTTTACTATTCCCATACTGATTTCTGTTAAGTAAACCAATTTTGTTGTCCTGTCCACAAAGATAATGCRCTTACAATAACACAGAGTTCCATAAGGAATGGAATGAATGAAAGATTATTTCCTGCAAATTTTTGTATTATTATTGACTAACATGCCTTGGAAGGCACAGAGTCTGCYTGAAGCTTTTCCTGTAACTGAGGCATTTATAAAGGCTTTCTTCAGTCAGGAGTCTCAAGTAATCCATGACCTCAATTTTTCACTTATATTGGGCACTTATATGGTCTGTTACAGCTGTCTATTTCCACCAGATTTGGGAAGAATTATTTCTGGGGCCTGTATCCCTCTAAAATTTGGGTAGATAATGGTTCAAAAGTTACTGGATGATAATCAAGGAAACAGGCAGACACACACACTGCAATTTTATTAAGGTGTTCCTGAACAACTTGAAAATTCATCTACAATATCAGATTCATTTCATCATTTTTCCTTAACTGTTGTTGACAGATTTTGAGCTGCCTTCATAGGACTTCTTGAATATCTGGAAAGCACCTAGGAACTCATTAATGCTACCATAAATTTTTTGCTACTTTTTTTTTTCCCCCCCAAATATGATTTCCTGAGGCTAACCATTGTAAAATATGTTTAAATTACACATTGTTGAGAAGCAGCTTCTCTTAGCCTGAACAAAGAGCATTCACTAATGTGTCCAGATTTCTTCTGGTACTGAACTAGCTCAGACATTTCCGCTCAGCATGCAATACTCCTTTGTGCTGTTCATATAGA
This sequence comes from Apteryx rowi, assembly GCF_003343035.1. Lineage (NCBI taxonomy): Eukaryota > Metazoa > Chordata > Aves > Apterygiformes > Apterygidae > Apteryx > Apteryx rowi. The sequence continues at coordinate 426,820 of NW_020448252.1, forward strand.
CAGGTACACGCATTTTTACTTAACTAAGGAACTGAAGTGGGACACAGCTCCATATTCTGACACTTAAATGTCTACAAGGAAGGTGTCCATAAGACAGACAGGGGTCTAAGTCCYCATTACAGTAAATGGAGATATACTCAATAGAGTGTTGACAGAATGCTCACCTTCATAGGTGTACATGTACAGTCGAGCTGAATCCCACTGCTACAGTTAGCTGTATGAATCTGGACCAGAATCCCACTCCAGATGTCTAATTACAGGTGTAGGTTACATCTTTAGACAGAAATATTTGAAAATGCTTAGTTCTCTATCCTAAATACATTATTAGCCTTCCATACTTAGAGCGGAAATACATTTTGCATAGAATCTTGGCAGCGATTATGAGAAGAGCTGCAGAACTGACATCTAATTGGATTCTTTTTGTTTCTGTGTTAGGAAAGACTTATTTTCATTAATCAGTCTTACTACAAAAATCTGCTATTTCTTTCACAGCAGTTTTCAAGAAAGCTGTTTTGAAATTTCTTGGAAGACATGCTCCAGCTTGTTGTGCCCAGCTGTGTTACATCACACAAAAACACATTTACACATGATTAATGAAACCCATATCCTCCAACAGCAGTCAAGAACTGATTTAAGTTAACTTGATTATATTCCCATCTCTTCCATAAGAGTAATTCATGTATAGAGTTCCTCGTGATACTTTCAAAACCAAGTAGATTAGCCTATGTACTCTTACTCTGTGAGCAAAGGTCAAGAAAGCAGAAATTTCAAGAGATAGGACAAAACTAGCCATAAGATGCCAACATATTTCTATCACATTAAAATATAAAGATTATAAAAGCAAAAATTCAGGCAATACTTCTACTGAGAACTGTTTCTCTAAATCTGAACAGCAAGTTTAGACTTACCATTCTCTAGCTTGCACTATGTTATAAACCTTCATCCCACAATAATTTACATGCTGCTTATTAGAATATAACTTTTAGTAGCATCCAAGAACAGTTCACACAAGGAAGAAAAATTTATGAATATAAACRTTCAGGTAAAATTATCACTATAGAAAATATGTCATGGTAAAACAAAATTTAAACCTATCAGTCCAGAGCATACCTTTTTCTGCATGAGCAAAGAAAAAAAAAATTAAAGAATATTTAAATAGGTCATTCTGAAAAACTCAAAAGCACAAACAAAAATTTTTAAGTATATATATTATACATGTAGGCCAAACACACACAGTAACAGGAAATGTCTGGTATGTACCTGCTTTTATTGAGGGCAAAATCCTTTTAAAAACATCCAAAAAATTCAGTGATTATAGAAAAGGCCCAGTTTACCTTATAAAAGAATTTCTTTCCATCACTCATTCACARATCCCTTCAAGCTTAACTTATCACTTTGCTAAATGGTTGTGGTTAAGCTCAGCTGTGTAAGTTTTTTTTTTTTTTCTCTCTTCCTTTTTTTTTTTTTTTAAACTGGTATTAAGCAAAATTGAAAGAAAATCTTATGTAACACAAAGGAAGTTTTATCTCCAGTGAGTTCTAAACAAGAATGTATTTCAGCACAACATTTTTCCTTTCAGGTAGCTTTTCTAATTATGGCTCTGTTAGAAATATATAGCAAAAACACATAGCTGTAAACAATTCCATAATATAAAACTAAGAAACAATTTAGCTTTGTGAAAAAAGTATGATGAATTTTTAAAGATGTCCAACAAACTGGAGTCTAGGTAAGTCCTAGCTTATGTTGTTCCACACCTCTCAGGGACTGATCCAAACAGAGGTGGGCATGAATGAAGACAGCAAGACATTTTATCCTGTGCACATCTAGAGGATCCACCATTCCAGAATATAAATATACTGATGAAGAGGAGAAATATCTACTTTTAAAAAGATGTGAGCCTGCATAAAATTTAAACTATTGCCAAATATGTGAAAAACTATTTCTTTATTCCATTCCTTTTTTCTATTCCTTGGTGGGGTTTTTTTGTTTTGTTTCTCTTCTTATTTTTCTATTCATTCATGTTTCTATTCCTCTGTTCCTCCTTCAAAATGTGCAGTATAACAGCCTTTTGATACCTGACATAAGGTTTCTGAAGTGTTGACAATTTTACTTTTTCATTAAAGATATCACAAACTAAAAATAAAAAGGAGAATCTCCAAAGATGGACAAAACATGAATGGCTATCATTTTTGGTCATTTAACCTATTATAATCAATTCTGGTTTGTTTGTTTTTTCCTCATTAAGTGCAGACTTAATAAACCAAAAATTGTATACTGACTACAAACAACTACAAACAGTGTCTTACCAAGTGAGACACTGACTCAGTCGTACACATTCACAGAGGCAAAATGCAAAAATAATGTTTCAAACTTGATGTGTTTCGGTCAGATATAGAAATTCTAAAAATACTGGCAGCCAGGGTTTTCAACGAAAATCTTTCTCCGCTGATATCTGTGTCTTGCAGTAAAGCAGGTAATAACTAGACAAAGTATTTCATGCACTTTAGCAAAAACTGCCTCTTCAATAAATTTACACTAGGCAGTAATAAGCTATATTGTGTGGTGCTTAATCTGCTCTAAAAAAAGAAGGAAGAAATTCTTCTGCCCAGCTCTCAGATATTAAGTCCGTACATCTTTTATGTTGACAGTTCAGCTTCAGGCTATAAAATAGAAGAATCTGTTCTACATCCACTGTTTAAAACAAGAGCAGAAAACCTAAACCTCCATCAATCTGCTGTCTTCGTTTTATGGCTTATCTGTGGCAAAAATGAATCATAAGAAAGATTTGTTCTGATTCCACAGACAGATCCATCAACCTGCTCATACTTGTGAACCACGCRTTCCTATAGAGATTGGTAGTAATGACATAGTTGCAGTATTAAACACAGTATAGCACTGAGCTACTCATATTCGCTTGTAATTACAGTGAGCATCTGTAATAAAAACGTACCTAGAAAATGTGCATGTACACACCACACACCCCAAGTCATACAAGCTCACATTTTCACTTCTTTCACATCTTCTGATGCCTTCTGAATGGCAYACTTTATTTTAGAGGCTCTATCAGGACCAAAACAAATAGAATAAGGCAGTGATTTAATTTTGTATATTTTTCAGATTAAATTTCAATCCAGCTCCTTTGAATACAAAATGAATACAAATCTGCAGCTTCTTCATCAGATTACTTGTAAACTCTTCAAGATATACCGCAGTCTATCAAGTTCTGAGCTGCAGACTTAGAAAAAGAAAAGAACCTACACAGCTTTATAACGTCATGTGTAAATTTGGATCACAAGAGAAGACAGCTAGCAGATGAAGTATTTGCTCACCTGGAGGAAGCAGCTCAACAGACTGAAGTCTACTTGTGATGGTATGTAGGGTGAGGATAGCAAAGGAAAGCAAAGTCGGGAATGCTTGAAAAATAAAATATTTTTAGTTAACAAGCAGAAAATTTAAGTATCGGGAAAAGGATTCATTTCAGATCTGAATCCCTCTCCCAAAATAGCCTCTGCTTTTATGTTAACCTTGTGAATGGCCATCTCTGAGATAGCAGGCAGCAGTGCTATAAAAGGGCACAGTACTTTTAGTTAAGGACCAGTGGCCAAACCTGCAGGGCCTATTCAGGAATAACTCCCACTGAGACAAATAATTCACTATAGGTAAGAAGGAGAGGATACAGTAGGGTGGTAATGCAAATGATTTAATGTAGTAACTCTGCATGTATTTTGCAACCCCTTTCTTGGATAGCTCTGTCTGACAACGATTTTATAATACAATCAAACAAATATTTCTTAAGCAGAAAAAAAAAAATTGGGACATTCTTAAAAAATGTGACAGTTCAATTTTCTTTAAAACAGTGCAAATATGGGAAAGGGGACAGAAAAACACCCTAGTATAGTTTAGTGGCATTTTTTTGACAAAGATTGGGGAAAATGTACCTTCTATGGATTATTTAGATATTTATAATGTATGAAAAAACAGCTAATTACATAAACTATCAAAACACTTCCCATAGAAAGCACTCATAGGATTTCTGACCTGATATCATATTCATTTAATCTGCTTTATGAAACTGCTTGAAAAAAAAACATTTAGCTGCTTTCTGAAAGACTGACTTGGGGATTATTGGAGCTGTATAATTGTTCAGCTGATCAGACTTAAAAAGAAACACTTTGCTTTACATTAATCTTGCAGAAATGGGCAATGAATTCGAGAAATAGATTGCTGTCTAAAAGTCTTGCCAAAAATGTCTAGCTGAGAGCAACCTTAGCTACTTTTTTTTTGAAGTCCCATTTTCTTATTTTCAATCTTTATTCAACATCTGTTGTTTCCCCCTCCTCTGTAACATAATTATGCAGAAATCCAGCATAAAACATGTTGAACAGTTAATAACAGGCAGTTTAAATATTTTTTTTCACACTGTTGCCCTGCAGATGTTTATTTCTAGTTCTTTCTTTCTTTTTTCTTTTTTTCCTTTGACTTCTCATTTAATTTGTGTGCATTTTTTTCCTATTCTTAACGTATGCTCTCACAACACATGGAAGCACCTGAAAATGTCTGGGAATTGCACAAGTTTATAAGACTSTTTTTGTTATACGCAGCACACTAAAGGGGAGAGAGTGAAATACATGGTTTGCTCAGTTAAAGCAAAAGAAATTTGACTGAGTCAGTATCTTACCACACTCAGTCCAGTAAGGTTTCCAGATCTTTTAAAGACATTCTTTATAAAGGTCCTCGATCTTTCAGTATGCATATATGCGTATGTTTCTCTTCTCCAAAATAGGTTCACTTGGCTTTTCTAAATTTGACATAAACTCACTATACATTTCAAAAGTAATCATGGCTGTATGGTAAACACTCCTCATTTTGCAATACTTCATTTCAGACAGCAGCACTTGACATTTAGCCTAAAAGAGATGGAAAATGTTACACTGACAGATGTTCAGATGGTCAGCTAAACTATAAGAGTTCTTCCATGCAGAAACAGGTACAACACGCTGTTTCCCCTTGAATTTCCCAAAAGTTCATTATTAAGAGTAAAGGAGCCTAATTCACRTGGAAAAAATGTTCAGAGTAGTAGGGTCTAACTTAAGAAAAAACTACTAAAATTCTCATAAAACTTCACTTTAATTCACACACACAGAAAGAAAGAGAAAATTGCAAAAGACAATACCAGGAAGAAATAGAATAGATTTCATTGCACCTGTGATACATGTAAACAAATAAAATGCAGCAACTTTTATGGAAAATACAGCCTATTGCAATTAGATGGTTCTCCCTTTGGGTTTGTGTAAAAACCTTGACTGGAATTATTCAGTGAATGTTGAAATAGTTTATAAAAGATGAATCCAAACATGCCTAATAAGGCTGAAAGCTTTTCCCATGGGTTTAGTAATGAATGACTCTTGAAGTTTGTGCTCTGATTTTATGTCTTTTTCATATTGACATAGGTTGATTTTTATAGTCTGTGTACAATATGTGTGGACACCATTCTATATTTTTCATATTTTTCTGGCACACTGTTGTAAATGTGCTGGTTTGAATGTTTTTCCAGCTTGACTGCTGTATTTTTTTTAATTTATSTGAGGTATCACTCATTATTTTACAGTTGGAGGAAACACTACCCTTTATTAATGAGACACCATATAATAAGATGGCTTCTTTTGGAGGAAAAATATAGTTTGCTTTCTGTTTTCTCACAACAGATGATTAATAGTTAAAAAAAAATAAAAGGAAGAGACACATAAATTCTTAGTATATATATGAAACATTTGTTTTTCAAAAGGGTCACAAAACTGTAGCTCCTAACCTGCAGGCTTTCAAGTAAAAGAAAAAAATTATGCCATTGTACTCACAGAGTAGGTTAGACACAGAGGAATAAAWGATTTTTTTTTAACTAAATACAAATTAAAAAAAAAATCAGAAAGATAAATGTCTTTTATTTGGGCAAAATTACATGTAGGATAGTTACAGATTACCAGATTATTTCATTTTCTTCTTTTTGTTCTGAAAAATGTCTGGTTTTCCCCTGAAGCAGAAGGTTAAAAATCATTTTCAAATGAAAAACACCCTTCAATTTCAAATTCCTCTTTGCAATAAGGTAAGAAAAAGCATTTGATTTTCTTTTAAACAGTGTCTAATGCTAGAAGGTGCTTTATTAATGAAAGATTACATGGTTAGCTTTTTAAATGTGCCCCATAAAGTTAKCCATAAATATGTGCATATATAACAGAAAAATTTCTTTTGTAATGCAAAATTTTACTTTGGGAAAAAATAATATTTCCATGAAGGAGTTTTTCAGCATATGCTTTGAAAGAAATCTCTTTATAGTTTCACTTTTAAATTATCGAAGTTGCAAAAAAATCTTTTTGTTCCAAACCATCGTCAACTGCTCCCAGAAAAGGAATCAAAGCAGGAGAGGCAGTTTAGAAGCAGAGAGGAAATGCGAAAGAATGTTAGAAGAAACTGAAAGGCACTCTGCATCCAGTATATCCTGAAATTACCTTAGAAGACTACTTAGAACTACCTGCCATGTATCAGTGTGTTGCTACTTACTGTGCACTGGTATGTGCCTAGAAAACTGGGATTCTTGGAACTGATCCAGCTAAACTGTAACTTAGAGCAAAGTTTTTTAGCTTATCAGTGCRTAAAAAAATTACACCAGCATCTTCAATACAAATACAAAAAGCTATTTTCTAAGAGACTGATGCAACTGTGCTATTGGTTCTGACAGAGACTTTCTGCCAAATCGTTATAGTTTGTATGAACAAAAAAATAATGCAAAACTGTATTCTTGCTCTGCAAATTACACTGTACTCACTTAACTTCAAATAACCTCTTCTGAGCATCATACAAATATCTTCAATTTCAGCATTTAGTGATGGGAATTCTACTAAATAGATTTCTATAGGGAGTTATACAATGATTTAATTTGCATTTTTATGATATTGGTCACATCACTCAGTGCACTGAATTGAGAAAAGATGCACATATCTTCTTAAAATGACTAATGCCACCAGAATCTTTTTTTTTTTTTTTTTTTTAAAGAATGGTGCCATACAAAGCACTGCTATTGATAGTGGATGTCCTATTCTTAGACTTGGTCTATCTCTTAGCATGTATGTTAGAGTACTTCTGGGGAACTGATTTTGTGATTCCTAAAACTTCCCTCCTGCAAATAATAAAGTATTCATACAACCAGTGTCATCTTTGAATCTGGCTACTGGAAGAAGGGAGGAGGAGTAGATGTGAAACCCTTTCCATCTGGTGTCAAAATAAAATGGCACATACATAAAGATACAGGCTGGAGTATGATTAATCACCTACTCGTCTTAGACTTTATGTATAAATTCAGAGAACTGTTATTTCTTGTTATGAGAAAAAACTCCTTAACTTCATGTTTCACCAAAAACAGATTTTGTAATTGTTGTTAAGTAATGTTTATGCAGTAATGAAGAAGGCATAATTGCTATATATACACAACATCACTTCTGGGTTCTATCAAGATATGATTGCTGTCAGAAGAAAGTAATGCCCTCATTTTTTTCCAGGGGGAGAATTTCCTGCTTTTAAAATATGTCATTGCCAAAGTTGACAAGCCTAAATTAGATGCACCAGCATTTCTTTGGTTTCTTCTTCCTTCTGCCAGTCTGCTCTATATTTCTGAAAYCGCAGTTCACTAGAGGCCTCTAAAAGAAATATTCCAGTCTTCTTTTCTTGGATACCCAAATGGTACGCATTGGCAGACTGACATTTTATGTAGTGAAATTACTCCTGAATTATCCTCTTTTTTTTTTGTTCTTTTCTGATGTTTCATGTTAATTCTGTTCTTTTTTTTTTTCCAATATTTTCACTGTTATTCTACATATTGTTATAATTTTATTCCTTATCATGAGATTTGGTTTGTATTCTTATCTCCAGATTTCATCACCTTAGAGTTTGCTGACATTGCTGTCAAAGTCCTCAGAAAATAAGTTTATCTGATGGCTGTACTTAAATTTGCAGCCTTGTAAATAAACAGTTCTGCAGTCAACTCTGCATCTGTGATGTTATTGTTATAAAATATATATTTATACAAACAAAAAACTCTCTGGATATAACTTAATTTGAAACAATTGTGCCTATTTATGGATCATTTTTTATAAAGTAATCAAAAAGGAGTTCATTGATACCTTGTAAATAACGGAAGGGAAAAATCCTGGATTTAGCATTTTGAGAGATTTCAACATAAATACGGACAGATTTCAACATTATTCTTGCCTTCTTAGTTTTTGCATGGGCCATTGCTAACTCAATCCTCATAGCTTTTCTTGCCCTGACTTTGGCCTACACATCAAGACTGAGAATACTAACAGATGACTGTCTTTGACTGACCACACTTATAATGGTAGTGATCAAATATTTCTCATGTCCCAGAAGAAGAAAGAAACCAATGGCTCCTGATTCAAAAAAACCCCCAAACAATAGCTGTCTAAGAAATTCCAAAGTCCGCTGCAGGAAAACAGCAGCTGGTCACCAGATAAAGACACAGCAAATCTTTATCGTTATGTCTTAGCCACAGCCACTGACAGTCTAGCCTCCAAATAACCTCTTACTTTTCATCAGCTATAGAGAGTCCCTTCATTTTTTGGCTAAAACCAAGAAAACTGTTTGGTTTATTTCCATCAGCATTTACCAAGCCTGTCATAGCCTACCTCAAGTTACTGATCAAAGTGATGAACTCCATAATCCGTCCAATGACTACAGTATACTGCTGAATTTCACAGTAAATGATGTAAAGAACTGACATCTTGTTTTTTAAAAACATAGTTCATGCTGTGAATGCTTTCTAAACTGTTTTACTTCAGCAATAACCACCAGCTACTTGTCTACCTGAAGTCCTGAAATTCAGTATAGTTATTCATCAAAGAGGTAGTGCATACCCTGAGAAAAAGGTGATCTAAGAATTCTGAACAATGCCATTTGTAGCATAGGAAAGACAACTGGTGAGAACTGGAAAGTGACTGGTACTGATCCTGGCTAGAATAGACAGTGTGCCATTCAAAGAAGTCATCTTTTCTTTCTTTGGAAACACAATATTCCAATAATGCTAAGAGGTACACCAGTTCTAACAAACTGACATTCATTGTCCAATCATCCAACCCCTGAAAAAGCTCAGGAAGATGTTGGTTAAAATAAATCTAACTCAGTTTAATATTCTAGTAAATTCAGTCTGGACACAGATACAGCATAGACTTGACAGAGCACTGATGGCTGATCCTAAAGAGATAGATAAGACATTCATTATTCTTACACTCCTGTATCTCTGCATTATTTAATACGGTCAGCCATGAGATCTGTCTGGCTGGTTTGATCTAGGAAGAATGTGCTGTACTTTTTTTGTCAGAAATGAGCAACGATAGAACCTACCCTCAATGGCTAAACCCCTCACTTGTGGTCAACTACACAATGATCAGTTTACTTTCTGGGCATAGTAAGCATCTATATATCATGATTAGGTAAACTCACATGATATGGACTCAAAAGTCAAGAGCTTGTACGCAACAGACAGCTTTATCTTTCTCTGCAGAAAATAATTCTATCTTCGCCAGGAAAAAGATACTTGGACAAGATCAGCTCATGAAGGAATATCAACTAGTTYAGTTGAGCTTAAGCAGGGTAAATGGTGCTGAAAGACCCATTAAAGTATTCTGAAGCTCTCACAATTTAGTGCAGTCTTCATTGGTTGAAACTGTACAACTGTAAAGAACAAAATTGTCTGTGTTCTGGGAAAGTGGCATTACTTAGATATGCAAACTGGGAAGTTAGCCTCTCTATGCTCCCTACCTACTCAATGGAAAGAGAGAGGCTCTTCCAGGAGACAATTTAGGTTATGTTCTAAGTAGAGAGGCTAAATTCTTTTAGAGAAAGCTGTTCTTCTCCTCTGGCTATGAAGAAGATAGGAACAGTGTCATTAAATCATGTATGTGGTCCACCAGTTAAATTGTAATTTTTGTGTTCTTTATAATATAAAGTTCTCACAAAACAGCTCCTACAAGTAATACTGTCCCTTTTTGCTGACTGCCTACAGAACTCTATCTTAACCAAGCAGATGGTGATCTGCCCTCATTTAGTTTTTATTTTACTTTTCAGAAGAAATGTCATATACATCAAAATGGTATTACATAGTGCAAACAGAATTGCAAATTCTAACTGGACCTGGAGTCCTCTGGGACATAGGTTACCAAAAGTGTGTGAATTTAAAGTTGAGGCATCCAGTTTTTCTCTCCTTTTGGAGAGAAAATGAGAGATCTTAAGTCAAGAGCTTAACACACAACTGGGAGGTACTCATATAATCTTGTGATGAGGATCAACAGGAAGAATAGAAATACCTAACACAGAATGAATGTGTTGTAGGAAAGGGTTGACTTTTGGAGAACTGCCTACTCCTTTCACAATGACCTGGCAAAATATGTGCAAGGTGTAGGTGTACTTTTATAATCCTTTATTTTTTTGACTACACAGTGATTATAGAGATCTTCTCTTTTGTTCTATACCCGTTTGACAGGCCTGATTTCTTCAGAAAGAGAGACATGCCTTTTGGCTCCAAATTGAAAAAATGTCTGTGAAAGGCCTGGATGCTTTTAAGTTTCTTTGTTTTGTCTGACAAAGTGAATAAACAATAACTCTAACCATAAAGATGAGGTAATTAACATGAGCAAAACTAGCAACAAACCATTTTACTGGATGGTAGTACACTGGAATGTGTGCAGCATAAATCTTAATATACAAATGATAAACAGTGAGATGGATCACACAGTGCAGTTGATATGATACTTCCCCCCCCTCCCCCGTTGGACTCCTTGTTTTGAAGAGTATATTAAAAAAAAAAAAATCTGGAAAAAAAAAAAGATGTTTAGGGCAAAAAGGATTTGGCGCCATTAACATTGACAGAACTCTCTTTGCCCTAAGCAATTTTTGTGCTTTCATAACATGACCCACCAATGTTTATTCAGAGACTGAGATGAAAATACAACTGTATTTCACTCATGAATTAATACCTATATTTTGCCAAATGTACCCACTTAGTCACTGACATAGGCTCCCTTTTCCAAATCACCTTAAGAGAAAATACAATTATTCAAATGTGAAAACTCCAGATAATTTTTTTCTTGCTCACATATTCCAGTAATCCAGACTATGTCCAAAATGTTCATGTAATCACCTGCAAATGCACTGCCCTAATCTATAGAGAACTGCCAAAAAGTTGCTAAGTTAGACTTTTAAAACAAGAAATTTATACAGCTGTAAACAAGGACAAAACAGTATACAAAATTCTTACTAGAAATAGAAAATGAGATTGGAAGCAATGTTTCTGGGTCAGAGGCAGTCAAACGAATAGAATGACATTAGCTAGGAAAAAAAGAATAAAAAGGGGAACAGTGGGAAATGTGGAGAAAAGATTAAAAAGACATGCTTTATGCAAAATAGGGAAAAAAAGGTGATCAAAAGGTAAAAAAGCTAATTATAACATCAGAGAAAGAAGCAACATGCCATAATTAAGGTAATAAGAGGCAGTGAGAGGAAGAATCAAATAGAAAGGTGAAGAAAGTATGTGACTAGCAGGAATGATCTCAAATACTAAACAAGGAAGAAAAAAAAAAGGTGATAGTGCAAGAAAAAATATGCAAGAACACCAAAAGGGTGTGAAGTGGAGGGAATGTTAAAAGTAAAATGCTGGGGGAGAAATGCAATGTAAATGATTGGATCAGAGGAGTGTGGTAGAAGTCACACAAGTGTTACTAAGAAYGATTAAGAGTAATAATAATGATGATGATGATTGAGCTGATTTGTTTTAAAAAGACAAGTCAGGATCTAAGAACTCATTTATTCTGTTATAATGGAAATGAAAGAAATTCACAAAAAGAACAATTTGAGGCACTTGAAAATACCACTAATATCTGTGCAATCTGACTAAATGTATACTTCCTAATGCATATTTTAGTGCCCATCAACAGTACATAAAGTATTATACAGAAATGCATGCATAATAATAATACAAGCCTAAACCATTCAGCTGTATCACAAATAATAATTATCTGGGACACTAAAAGATCATGGCAAAAGCTAATCTAATAAGTCTTCCATTATCCTTTAATACTTTAAAACTGTGCCGTGAGCTAAACAGTTGTCAAAATTGAGTTCTGTTTACACCGAGCTGAGTAACAGTGAAATAAACAGAGATCACTGCTGAGCTCTAATTACAAACACAAATTGTTCTTTCTGTAATCGAGCTGAAAAGGTTAGTCTCCTTTTCCTCCTACCCTTCCCACCCCCCCGACTTTATGCTTATTGGAGGTGCAAAGGCAGATGAAAGATCATGTGTCATTTGTTGAGCAGATACGAATTGTAAAAGATGATACATTAATAGGAAGACCCCACCAGATAACACTGAGTAGCTGCTGCCTGGCAGGGATGAGGTCACAGAGAACACAGTGACAACTTTATACCACATATTGTATTTCGTTTTAACTCAGTTAATGGCATACTCCCTTCTCTCCAAAGCACAGTGGCTAAGTGTGCTCCACCAGATAAATGCAACCCATAGCTATCCTCCTCCTGAAGCCAGAGGTTACGCAGACAGGCAGGTGGCATTTATTCTCCGCTCCAGATTGAACGTTACACAGCCTACCATCCACCATGTTGCACAGGTAATGTTCACAACTGTCTATACTCCACCACATGCAAATTAGATATTGCACAAATGTTTGTGGAAAGTTGACAACATATGGATTCAGGAACTAAGCTACTAATAAGCCTTCATCAAAGACTGATCTCAGATTTCATACTGTGAATTACTGCCCATATGAATGTCCGACATGAAAGGAGGTAGAATAGCTCTGTGCTTAGCAGGTCTTTTGACTTTTTACTCATTCTTACTGGTGAAAGATCRTGTGCTATCCATTTTGAAACAATAAGGACTTATGATGATAGGCACATTGATGAACAGCTCCCCACTTTCCAGCAGTCTTGCCARTATTTTTTTCTTCTCTCACCATCACAGATTAGCTGGTATCTGGCATCAATATAGATGTTTGTGACAGAATATAAAATGGTGAGTGCATATTAACAGCCATTTTTGCCTGAAAACCATCAATTCTCTACAGATATGTAATTCATTTCTTGAAAAAAATGCTATTATAATGCAACTAAATATAACACAGCTCCTCAGCAGGTATCACTGTGTTGAGAATAGCCCAGCACAGTCAGACTATAAGGATTTGTTTTACACAAGCCACTCTCTACTTGTTCACTATCAGAGGTGATATATTTTGTATCATCACTTAAGTTGTTTTGCTTATCTGGCATGATAGTTACAGTCTATATTTTTCAGCTCTGTGCCCCAGGGACCAAAACTATTAAAGTACAAGGAAAGCAAATAGGCTGATAAAAATGCAGTACCAACTCATCTCATAAACAGAACCAGTCACCTTTGATTTCCAACACGCTGCTAGTCCTGTCCAAGGCAGCTGCTAAATTACTGCTTTAAAACACTGGAAGCCAGCATGAAAAAACCTTTTATTTTATGAATAACTGGTGCAACACACACACGGACTAGCTAGGATTGATACCGATTCATTCTAACTAAAACACAGTACTGCATTTAGAACTCGAATCAAGRGAGAAAACTACTGAGAAACTTTATTACAATGATTACTGTTCCTTTGAAGGCCAAATTACAAAAACAAAAACAAAAAACTGAGGAAAGGCAATTAAATCTACTTAATTCCCATTTCCCACCAAACTATATCAGATCCCCTAAGAATGTAAGGCTCATTTAAAACAAAGGAAATCGGTCATTAGCAGTTTGTTGAAGATGTCAATCAGCTGGAGATGYGGGAAGAATTTAAGGACATGTAAGTACTGCCAGTCCTCATGCTTGACTTTTTCTTCTACTAAGGGGAAGAAATTCAGTCTTGCACCCCTATCGGAACCAGAAGCTTACTCAGAGTGCGGAGTTTCCATTTATAATTCTTTCATATGACATCTCCTCTGATACCAGAGATGTTAAGTAACCTCATGCAATGTAGAATATGTGCCTTTGTTATCCACACTAATTGCTAAAAAATAATTTTAAAGCTTAATGTTAGTGCCCTGGAATTTCTAATATATTTGACTAAGTGCATTGTATCTGCACTTATATTAGGTTTGCAAAATCTGACTACTACAGATGTTAGGATCCTGTATTCAGCAAAAGTTAAAGTCCTTTTGAATTTCTTTGTCTGTAGCACAAGTCTGAACTTTGTGTTGGGAAAGGAATCACTTCACAGTAGCCATTTATGCTTTGCAAGAAAAAGTTATTATTCTTTGATATCCTCTTTATAATTGTCCAATTTAAGATGATAAGGCATGAAGTCATTATTCTAAATAGAAATAAAAAACTGAAAAGAAATTTGCACCATTTGCTCAGTCCTGAATGATGAATGTACACATTTGTTTATGTAGTTACTAGCAAAATGAGACTTGTAATCTGATTAGAACTGTAATACAAATATAAAACAATAAAAAATAAATAATAGCAGCACTTTTTATGCTCTTCTCTTTGAACATTATTTACAATTAAAATGTCTCCTTTAAAATATRATACAACTTAAATATGTTCAGTTTAAGAGTTTGGTGTTTCATATTATACGTAATGATAGTTTCTATCTTGCTGTAATTCTGGTTTAGTAATTTGAAAACCTATTCTTCTGCTCAAACCCTAAGTTTTTTGCATACTTACAATGCATATTCATTCATACTGCATACAAAACCAGTAGCTTACTTTAAAAAGATAAATAAAATAAAATAAAACAAAATAAAAAAATAAAATAGCAGGAACACTTAGTGCAAAAAAAATTGGAAATATCATCCAGTATCTTATGTGTAGCTATAAGAACCCTCATTCAAATAACACCCCTCTTTGTAAAAGATGTGTAAAGACCTTTTTATTTTTTTCTTTCATTCTTTTGTGGCAGCTCTGAAAATGTACATAAAAAATTCTATGTCATGATGTGTCTAATTCCAGAAAACTGTTTAAACTAAATCAGGCTAAAGCAACTGTCCACTTCTTCATTCGGTTATAAATAAGATTTTTTCCCAGAAGTGAAAAAAAGCTGCTGCCATTTTTGTTTTGCCGAGAAGCTTTGCAAAGTGGATTCTTGACCTTTCAGGCTAGTGAATGTCATTAAAAAAGACCTAATGCTGACAGAAGCAAGCTTTTACTGTCCTTAGGCTGGGGTTGCACAATATATTAAACTAATCTAGATCAGCAGTGCTAGGCACACTCTCTGACTGTATTCCCACCCTCTTCCTTTGTGCTACTCCTCCTTTAATTCTATGGTGAGTAGATTTAAGTGGCTAAAAAGAACAAAAAGTAACTCCTTTCTCTACCCCACACAAAACAAACAAACAAACCAACCAACCAAAACAACCCCAAATAATGAATAGTTTTTTGTCACTTTACCTTCCTGAGTTAGCTTGCTGCAGGATCTGATGAGCTCTCCCTCCTTGAAAACCCACAGCTGGAGAAAGAGTAATGTCCCATGTTGACAGAATCATAACCATGCTGATTTAGATCAGCCAAAATTGTTGTCAGTCTGCACCTTGACAGAAAGCAATTTTCTAACCTCCAAGACACTGTGATGGTTCATGTGCTCCTCAGGAGCAAACACTTCTCACAGACACATTTTTATCCTTCTCTTTAATGTTCAAGGTTTCCTTCTTTTCTTCTTGTTTTATTCTAGGACTATGGTCCTCCAATCATCAGCACAT
Organism: Apteryx rowi; assembly: GCF_003343035.1. Taxonomy (NCBI): domain Eukaryota; kingdom Metazoa; phylum Chordata; class Aves; order Apterygiformes; family Apterygidae; genus Apteryx; species Apteryx rowi. The sequence goes on from NW_020448252.1 coordinate 442,612, forward strand.
TAATTCCTTCTCAGGAATTAGCCTTCCTAGGCTCCACCTGGCGTGCACCAACCACTTTCATTGCTGAAGAAACCCAGGCATGGAAGAAATTTCTGGGATCTGAATTCTAGACAATGGGGACACGAGTCACCCCACACAACTTGGAACCACAAGTTGCATGCCTGCTGCATGCACAAAGACTGTAGAGGTAACTGACTTCTAAAGTAATGTCATCACAAAGATGTCACAAAAACTAAAGGATAAAAAGTAGCTGATTCAAGCTCAGCCAACAAAAGGAGTGAGTGATGATGACAGAGAAAAAGAATATTCTGAATACCTAAATCTTTGGAATGTCTTCTGTTTCCAAAAATCATGTACCTTATGCTTAGCTGGGTAGTACAAATTCTCAAGATCTCATTAGACAGGCAGATATAGAAGCAGAAATTACTTGTTTTTACTTCAATCTTTCTTGAAAATATTGTCTTTTTTTAAGCTGGATTTGACAGCAATCATCAGTGTGTGGATCACTTCCTGTTCATACTATTGTAGTTACCTTTATGTAGAAATCAGAGTAGAGGAAACATTCATAGTATGAAGAGAACAAGAAAATTAGTTGTTAAGAAGGAAAAGCCACCACAGGACACCATATCAACAATTCATATTTTCACTGGCTCTCCATTTATTTTCAATGCCAATTCAAGAACCTGGTCATAATATTTAAGGCTTTTACTGAGCAGGATGCATCTGAGAATAATTCTCTGTTCACTGCACAATGAGACAGCTGTGTCCCTCTAGGCCACTCTCGCGAGTGTGAAGCTCTCAAGACTAGAGATAAAATGTTCTCAGTTGATGGCTGTCATTTGATGGAAAAGACACATCACATGAAATAAACAGGGGCTCGAGTCAGATTTCCCAACACTGAGGAAGCAGTTGAAGCCAAGAATAATAAGAAAGTAAACAAAAACATAAGCTAAACAGCAATAAACAAAACCTGCTGAGCCTGTAAGCTAAGGGCTGGAAAGCAGAGCCTGTTTAACTCTTCCATGGTTACATCAACCCGTACAGTGTGGATCTACTGAAATGCAGATCTTGCCTCTGGCTCCCTATCCGTACACCTAATTTATCTTCTAATGGAAAGATAAGGACTGTAATGAGAAATGGAGGAACTCAAAGGAGGTGTTGGGTCCCATGCTGGATTTTGTCCCAATAAGCAGCAGAGCACACAGTTTGGATGTATAGATGTCTAAATGGTTAGGGCTGGTTCTCACAAATTGTGATAAGAGGCACCTGGAAATGTAGTCAGTGTAGGGTCAGGTAGGTCTGGACTTTAGCGTAGTGTACTTACTAAAATGAATGTGCTGTATCATTTGTCTTTTAACTAGAAAGAATATGTTAACATTTTAACATCCTCAAGTGTTTTTACAAGAGAACAGTAGCCATTTCATTTCCCTTCATATAACACTACTATCAATTCTTATTTTTTATTTGCCCCAAATTCACTGTCCTCGCACACTATTCCCACAAAATAGCTGGAAGAGCTATTTTGGAATCAACGCCAGTTCTTCTGGATAAAACAAATGGCAGGATATGCTTGAAGAGTTACATGTTTGGCAATCACCACTGAGAATAAAGCATATAATGCTAATTCTCAGCATGCAGCACGGTGGAATTCAAGCTCAGCTGAGCAGCGTTGCAGGTATCCCTGTCTACCTTTGAGCTGTTCAACCTGACAGTGCAGTGTACCATAGCTTTACATTCAGACCTGTTTTGTTCTTTTCAGTAAGGCAACTCTGAATATAGGATTGAAGGAATTGCTCGTTTGACTCAGCAAGCAAGCTATTAAAGGGACACCACTGGGTCAAATATTCCACAAGTTTTGGGTTTTGTTGTAACATCTTTTTTACAGCAGAAATGAAAAGAAGTTTGCTTTTAAGGTTCTAGATGAAGAATTTTTAATAAATATATATTGAAATTGAGTGAGAAAAACTATAAAATCTCTCAGATTAACTGAGAGACTCTTACCCTTTCTAAGAAGTTATGAATGACATTCTTTGTGGAGCTCAAAATATTGATTCCTCTTTATGGATTCCTTGGCTACATCTGTATTAGTAAATGTAAAATGCCATAGAATGGGACTGTCTATACTATTAAACTACTCTGTCTACAGTGTCTATGGGGTAGGAACAATACGTGGCACAATTTTGGCCTGGGCCAGCTAGCGTTCTGCCAAACTGTTGTTAGAGATGATTCAGAAGTTAGAATAGCCAGGAATCATGGCTCCGTGATCATTCTGCTTAGTGGAATTTTCTTCCTGGATTTTACCTTTTCATTGTGGTCCACTGAATCAAGTCAGCATCTTCCTAAAAATTCTTTGTGAAACAGAACCTCAGTAATTATAAAAGCACGTGACTTTTCTGTGCTGCAGGGTAAAAGAGGTTAATAGGATGTGTGTGGCCAGATTGTGGTGCTTGGTTTCAGGGTCAGGCAGCTTCTGCAGTTATAGACACTATGGCCTATTTGCACAAAGTGAAGCTTTGAGGGGGTTAATGATAGTATCTGAGCAACTATGAATATTGACATATTTCCAACATGCTGCTTTCACATTTTCTGTCTCTCTCTTTACCAGAGCTTGTCATGAAGATGCAGTAAACTYCATGGACCTACAGCAGCTAAGTTAGGAGCCACAGCAACTGGAATGGATCCCACTGCAGTCCATAAGGCAGCAGTGGACTAAAGTGGACTAGCAGCTTAAAGTATTGCTTTGGTAAAATCCACAGTGCACCAGTGAAAAACCAGAGTATGTAACTTTAAGATTGCATGCATCTTATTCGAAAGGAAAATAAGTGTGTATGAGGCAGGGGGTTGGGGAAAGGGGAGAAGCAATCTGAAAAATTAATCCTTATCAATTAAATGGGCAGAGATTTGTTTAATCATATTAAACAACTATGTGGATATTCTTATTCAGAATTAAAATGCTCTTGATTCAGTTTACTCTCATTCACTTTGAAAGTTATTTTGGCTCAACAAAATTAACTGTATTTTAATCCTGAATAAGTACATCTATAAAGAGATTTAAAGTGATTTAACTAATCCACCTTTAACACTAATTTGGACAAATTTTCATGATTGCTCCTGTGTAAACAAAACCAAAGGCATTAAAAGATGCACTAGAATGAGAAAAAGTAGTAATAATAACCAATATTTATACTCCTGAGTGGAGTTTTGCAATGATAACTTGTGAAAGAGCTTTAAAAATATTTTGCCAAGGGTAAGGAAAGTCAAAATGATAACAGTGCAACAAAGAGGCCTAAGATACATATTTGGCAAATTGTGTAACAAAGAACAATAATAATCTCATTAAAATATTGGTTTTGATACATATCATTATTAATATACCAAGCAAAAATTGACATTATCACTACATGTACATAAGTACATGTACTTATGTACATGTAGTGTACTTCCCCCAAATCCCAGGAAGTATAAGAATAAAACAACAGAAAGAAATGGATATAGGAAATTGGTTGTTGTTATTGAAGACGAATAATATAACGTTTTATCCAGAAAACAAAACAAAACAAATATTACATTTTTACTTGAACTTTCAGTAAGAGGTATAAATACTGAATCTCATTTTTATAAAAATTCATTACAAGTAGGCAGACTTGAGTCAGTGGAATCACAAGTGAAAGGTAAAATTCAAAATGAAAATGAAACAGGCATGGATTTCTCTAGGATTGATTTGGAATAAATACTTATTTTTGCCGTCTTTCTGTTGTGGCCTAAGAAAAAATTAAAGATGACATCACATTTCTGCAATATCACATTTCTGCAGAGATTCAGTTTCCAGTTTCTGACTTTGGACACTCAGGTTTATATACTTCTTTGGGCTGAAAATTGACTTAGATAAGAGGAAGGTATATATTAATTAATAACTAAAGAATTTTTGTAATGGATGAAACCTATCCAACCTATGTAAGCCAGCAAATGAAAAAGCCTGGTGACATTTGAAATAGTTACAAGAGAGATTTTAAAATTAAAGATGGGACAAATGACAGGCATAGAAAAGCACATAGTCTGAGATAATGTGTCATCTAGATTAAAGTCACAAAACTGCACTCTCTAACAGAAAAAAATAGGGGAGTGGGGAACCTTAGAACTGAAGTTTACCATATTTGGAAAGGGAATAGCAAAGAAAACCCTAACAAACAAATCCCAATCAGTAGGGCACATAAAAATGGGTAACCAAACCAAGACCAAACATTTGCTTGACTCTGTACAATTTTTAAGTCTGAAGAAATAAGACACGTGCATTGCCGCAGCTGGTCCTAAGTGAGGCAACTGAYGTAACAGATATCTTACAGAGGCAGTGCAAAAAAAATACCCAGTGGAATGCTGTAATAATAATGGCAAGATACAAATTATATAGGAATGATGAAGTACATTGCACTTAAAGCAACTAGTCGAAGAGTTCACGAGATGAAAAACATCACTTACTTGTTGTAGTTTTTAGCATTCAACAGACCATGTTCAAAATATAATTATCTACATGCTACCTTTTAATGCTGGCMATAAAGCACTCAATTTCAATGTCTTTGTACAAAAGGAAAAAAAAATTGACTACAGTAACATTTAAGTTCAAAAATGGGAACTGCATGAACATGACAAAGCTTTTTAAAAGGAAATTGCAAAGGACAGATAAAAGACTAAATGCTTGCAGATAGCATGACAAACTGMTTAAAGTTACTATATTAGGAGTTCAGAGTAACAGTATACCACTTATCAAAAACACTTTTAAAGGGCAGAAAAATAGCCAGCATGGCGAAACAGCAGAGTAAAAGAGGCTATTAGTAGTAAAAAGATACTCTTAGAAAAGTGGGAGTCATGTACAAATTAAGAAGTGAAAAGCRCATGGAATCTAACAAATAAAATGCTAAAACATAGTAGGACAGGGTGGAAAAGGTTTTGAAAACAATTTGTTCATGACATAATAAGAAAGGAGGAAAACTTTTACAACAAAACCAGAAAAAGAAAAGCCTGTCAGAGAATCAGTGAGCTGATAAAAAATCAGCATATAAAGCAACACTGAAAGAAGATAAGGTCACAAGCAGTCCCTTCTCCCCTGCCCCAAATGCACTGGCATTTACAAAGAAGGAGACTAGGGAGATTTCCATGCTGGAGCTATTTTGGGGGTGGAAATGAGTCAGAAAAGCTGTCTGTAACAGAAAGATTAATAGACTCGGTTTTAGAGAAAAAGGCTAAAATAAACAGTAACAAATCAGCAGACCAGATGGAGCCCAGATATGAAATCAGAGTGTAACACTATCACTTAAATTAGCTTTCATACCAAACAAATGTAACATGGCAAATGCAAGCAGTAAATACAGAGGGATTGCGAAGAGCATGGATGTCATGCTGTTGACAATACAACAATAAAATGGTACAGGAGATTCAGTGTCAATAAATGAAGGTAAAGTACATGGTGTAAAAAAATCCCAGCTCTATATACACAAGCTATCAACTCTAAAATAGTTATAACCACCAAGAGGACTTAGCATTCTTCTGGACAGTTAAATGAAAATGTCAGCTCATTGCTCGTCAAGGGCTAAAAGACCAGATAGAATAAGAAGAAATCTTAGGGAAAGAATTAGAGATTAAAGCACAAAATATTAGTCTGTTTAAATTCATATTTGCTGGTATCTAGAATTCTGTATGCAGTTCTGCTCATGCCATGTTTTAAGGAGTATAATAGAACTAGAAAGATAAAGAAAAGGGCAGAAAGATGATTAAAGGTATGAAAAGTTTTTTGTAAGAGAAGAGATTAAATAGACTAAGATTTTTTAGCTTGGAAAAAACAAAACAAAGGGAAAATATGAAAAGGTATGTKAATCATGAATGTCACTAAGAAGACTAATAGAAAACAATTATTTACTGTTTCTCCTAAAGCAAGAACTGGGGACTGACAATGAAATTATCAGGTAGCAGGTTTCAACCAACGGAAGTATATTTTTACATGTGCCAAAGTTGTGGAGCTCATTGAACAGGACATTATAGATGCCAAGGGTCCAAAAAGCAACCAGACAAATTCATGGAATAAATACCCATCCAGGTTTGATGAAAATCTGTCTTTTTTTATATTTTTGCATTCTCTTCTTTAGACCCCTCATTGCCTCACCTAGGAGTGTAGTTGTCCTAAGTCTTTATTTCATTGCTGGATAGTGACAGGAAATTCCAGAAGGTGGGTTAGATGTTACACTTAAATATCTCTGTGGGATGAGACAAATCAGTCCAAGGCATTTCACTTGCATTACTTTTAGCTGATATAAGTGAAGTTCATATATATATACAGTTGCCCTAGACTAGATGGTGAGTGTTACTTTGTTACCTCATAGTAACTTCCACATCTCAGCCCTTACTCTTCCTAGACAGAGAGGTTTTTATGCTTTTAAATTCTCACAGATGTATATCTTACATGCAAAACAAAATGTTTAAATCAGTGTAGTAGTCGCTGAATCAGTGCTTACACTGCACCTTCCCAACAGTTTTTATTACTCTTACTTTCATATCCATTATTCTGAATGTCAGGGAGCTATTTTAAGTACTAGCTCAGTTCAGCTTAAAAAAAAAAAAAAAAGGTATTAAAATATCTACATCAGAAAGTTTTAAAAAAAATTGTATTAAGAGTTTATTTTCATAAAATCAAATGCTTATGAACTTAACTGCACAATGTTTCCTAACAAAATGCACTTTACAGAATTTTATAATCTATTCTAGTAATAGTGATATAGAAAAAGAGAGGAGACGAGGGTCAGGAGAAGACCCTGAAAGCATATAGGTAAAAATTTCAGATGTCCAGAGAAAGCTTGGATGCCCTTTCAGTAGTTATTTTATATGATCACTATTATTACAAAATTGTTGTTTTAAGCTGAACTTTTTTCCTTTTCAGAATCTAATCAATTATATTGCTTTGAGCCATACTAATAATAGTCATTATATTTAATTCTTATATTTATTAGCAGGTAGTTTCTAATGATGTGCTATTACAATAAATAAATGAATATTTAGTTAAAAAAAAAAAAAAGAGGAGACTAAAGCCAAAATCATAATCAATGCTAAAGGTATAAATTTGCCCCTGTAACCATTGACTTCATTGATGTAGAAAAATGGTACAGAAGACAACATATAAAGATAGAAAAAGCTGTGTAAAGCTGTAAATCGAAGTAAGTTAGATACTACTTCATGTTATACCCATTTCTGCCTTCTCATTCTGTAAGCTAGAAACACTTGGAATATCTTCTGAAGAGTGAAGCTATCTGTAAATAACAAAGCCTAGATTAGTATAACAAGATCTAAGTCTGAATCACCTTTCCTGTCATTTCTGAAATAGAACTTTGTGGTCAGTGGAAAAAAAAAAAAGCCTATTTAGGGGTAGGAGGACTTTCACGAAGATCTTGGGTTTTTGAACTATAAACCTTGTTTTTTCATTATAAACTCATTCTCCATCTTCTCTTCCTCTGTAAGAGTAATTAAATAAATAACAATTAAAAAGTCAAGTAAAATAGAAAACTCTATCGTGGGCTAAGGAAATACCATCAAAAAAGAATGGCCAAGTTTCCTAAAGTAAACCGACTACTCTGAAGAAAAAAAAAAATCTAGATGAGATGTTTACTCTACTGTCTATTTATCAGTTAACAAAGCAGAAAAAGCAAACACAAAAGCGAAAGACTGTCAAAAGCATTTGACTGATGTACAACACTTCAGATTTGCTCTCTGAGACAGTTCTGAGGGGCCCTTACAGAGCTGCATATTTGTTAATAGGGTTACTTCAAAGATGAGAAGGTAAGTGGCATGTTCTTGACAATCCTGTTCAATTTGCAAAATATGCAGTTCAATCTTTACCTATGCGAGCCTCGTAAGAAAGCAGAATATGCTCACTATTAATGATGCTGATGCTGAATAGCATCATGTGAGACCAGATCTATATTGTAAAGTATTACTGGCAAAGCTATGTCATCTAGAAGTGTGAAAAAAATGACAACCCCTGTTCACACAGCTATTTTGGCAGAAAACCCTGACACGCACGTAGCTGTATCAATATATATTTAGCTTAGTTTATCTCTTTCAGGGACAGCGTGTAGAAAGGTTTGAAGGAGACTTCTTTGTGCCAGCATGTACTGCATCTCCAGCAGCTGGCTCTGGCAATATAGTCAAAATGAGAGTGGCAGGCGTTCTCCTGTAGATAAACCTGACCTTACCACCAATAATGACACAGTTATTGTAATACGACAGGCTAGAACCCCAACTATCTTAAATAAATATTTACTTAGATTTAATAAGATTGTTACTGTATGTTTATGAAATGCCAGTTGATTCTTAAACATATTTGCCAAGGATTAACAGCTGTTTAAGAATCCACTGCTATTTAATGAACATACAAGAACTGTCTTTGATTTAATACATTGGGTTTAATGGGATCATGAATTACTTCAACTCAACAAATGATAAAAATTTACTGAAGATTAACACTGTGTAAGATACTGATATCTTATATAGAGGTYAATCCTTAAATTAATATGTTTTTATTCATCCCTTGGTATTTAATTAACATAAAATTATAAGAGCTTAAATGGTCAGATAAATACAGTAATTTATTTTGACTTTTAGTGGAGGTCCATGTAATCTAAGACCACCCTTTCCTTTTTTTTTTTTTTTTGAGAGAGAGTCATTTCAGTAAAGTATTTCAGCACATAGGACTATTTAGAACCAATGTACAGATTGATCTCAGATTCTGATTTTAAATCTCCAACATGTTAATCTTTTTGCTTCTGACGTCAGCTACTTGGCCATAAGAATTCAAGAGAAAAACTAAATAAATGAATATTTAACCAAAGCATCAAGAGCTATGAGCCTTACGCAGCCATCCAGCTTTGTGAGTGAAGAAACAGATCCCAGCGTGGAATACACAGAAAAAGGAACAATGACTGTGCAGAGATCATATTTCTCAGGTGGAGGAGAGATTCACCRCCTCTATATCATATATCTTTTGAAATGGAAAAGATTTGATGATTAAGTTAATAATGCTGCTACCAGAATAAACCTGGACCACAAGCATTAACACTGTAGTGAAAGAAAGAGATACAGAAGGTAAAAAGTTGGAATAAGCAAAGGCCATTGTGCAAAAAGCTGGTTCCTGCAAAAACACCAAACTGCAATTCATCTTTTGCAACTTTAGACATTGATTGAACTACATCTGAGTTAGTCACCTTTTACAGACAACAGAGAGAAATAAGCACTTTGAGGACATGATTCATCTAAAATAGGTCAAATGAATCATGCTCCAGAAGTGCCTATTTCTTTCCCCGTGAATTCCAAAGAGTTCATCAACCAATTAACTATAAAGAATTAGGGTGAGTAGCTCAGAGGTAGGTAAGATGGTAGGTGAAATGGTAAGGACAAGGTTTCTGATGACCTGTGGACTGCTATCTCTTTCAACAGGGATTGAGAATGTAGAGGACTTGGATGTCAACATTTTTCATTTCTTAACAAATAAAACCTAGAGAGCCAAGTTTTCCAGTTTCCTTGTAATTACAGAGGACTAAATAATCTAGGAGCAAATCTGGGCCTTACTTTTTAATCAGTTTTTGAAAGGTAAAATTCTCTCTAACAATTATATAAACTTATATTTTCTGGATTTCATTAAGACTGGAAAGAGCATTTTTCTCTTTCTTGATGTAAGAATTTTTTTTATTCTTGCTATGTTTTCCAGAGAAGATTTAGAGAAGATTCTAGAGAAGATTCCTAGAGAAGATCTGGATCTTGCCAATAAACTAACAAAGGCACAAAAACCCTAAACAAAAATACTGTTATCCTGTATATTTTCACAAAGTGTTTTATTTTTGTTTAGCTACAAAAGCTCATGCAAAAGAATGAGGATACCTGACACTGGACAAAAAATAGATGCAAAAAGCAGCCACAGAATACTGAGTAGTTAAGCTGGGTTTACAGTTTTCCTCAAAGCAGTGCGCTCTAGAGAGGCTGTAGCCCTCACTGCATTTCTCTTTCTCCACCCTCTCCACTTCATGCGTTTCCCCTCAGAAACTTTTCCTATGAACCCGGGTATTTTACCTGAGTACCATCCAGGTATTATTACATGCATCGCTTGTAATATTTTGAATTAAAAAGAGAGAAAAGAAAATGTTAAATGGTCTGAAGGTGACAATCAACTTTTCTATTTTATGACTAATACCTTCCTTGCTTGACACAAATGTTACAAATATTTTAATAAAACCATTTTAATTTGACTTTTTGGAAAATATTTGCCTTTGGACAAATGTCAACTATGTAAAAAGAAATCAGGTTAAGAATTTAACATAAATTGTTTTCATAAAGTGTTTTGCAGTTTTTATCATAGAGAAAATATCAGCCCTTTTTAGGACTACCTAGCCAAAAATGGCACATTGTTAGCATCACATAATATGATCTGACACATTACATGTGCATTTCTACTGTAAGTAAAATATTCCTTTAAAGGTGTTATGAAGCTGGTACTTTCTGAAATGATCATAGAGGTGCAGTATGAATTTTATGTAACTCAGCAAAAAAAAAAAAAAAAGTTTTATTCCTCTTTAAATTAGAAAGAGCAATTTTGGATAAATGCGTAGACCAAAGGAGGTTGCTTTTATGTGAACTTTGCTTTCAACAATAAAATATCATATGGATGAGAGACAGAACCCTCAGTTCAAATCAAACTACCTAAGCACTGCAGACCCAGATAGTAGAAAAGAACTGCTAGTATTCAGTACTGCACATACATTCAATAGCCCTTTCCATTGGCCACAGACTACAGATGTGCTAGAGAAATCTTATTACAGCATCAAATAAACTTAATTCCACCTGTGTTTCTGTTTCTCTTGGTTTGTACATTTGACTCAGAGCTTTTAAGGTTATTTGGACTGTGTTGCTACCCAGCGATCATGTGCAATGTGCAACTTAAATTGCAGTTTTCATATAAAAACTGAATTCGTTTGTTCAGTTTTCTTATAAAAACTTCATTTGTTTGTTCAAGCTAAAATGGGGTCAGATGGTAAAATTCTGTATGAGGAATGTAATTCAAAGCTCTGAAAAATAATTAAGTTGAAAAATACTCTAGAAAAATCCACAGTGCACGTCTCTGTTATGTTTAAACAGCTACTGCAACTACACAGTAATATATATTATTTATACATGTATATTATTATTTATATATGTACATCATATATGCAGAACTATACATTAACTGCATACTAAAAAAACATACTAAAAAAAACACAAAAACACACTTCATCTTTTGAAATACTGTCTTTAACCAGAATACTGTTGTATACAGTATACATATAATAGATTGCAACAACTTTTACCTCAGAATTACTACATTTTTCCAAAACTGGCTTTATGATGGAAATAGATTTCTATATAACCCCCCCACCCCATGAATTGTTCTCAGAGTTGTAGTTTGAAAACAGATGTATGTTTTTAAAGCTTTCAATTTTCCATAGTCATGTGATACAGATTTAGACAGATTAAAAAATCAGTCTTCAGGATCATCAGTTAATGATGTCTTATTTGTGTATGTGCGTGCACACACATATAAACACACATGTACTATATATACAAATACACTACAGGAAATATTAAAAGACTATGGAAACTTTACTAACATTAACATCCCCACTGATTTACATGAGATAGTTCATGTACATAAAGCTAGCAGAATTTGGTCCTAAATTTTACAAAATACACTTACATATCTTAAATGAAGTGTTTTTTCATACCACAGTATGACTTGGTTATACTGGGCACAGGCTCCTCTCCATTCTGTGTTGCAGAGGGCAGCAGATGGAATTAAATGTAGCTTGGCACACTGTATGGGGCAGCTATGGAGCAATATTTTTTAGTACCACATAGGCACTACCAATTCCATATATATTAGAGATGAAACACAAAAACAGCATGTCACCTTCAGGAAAGGTAGCAGTCAGGGAATATCTGTTATACATGCAGTGTTCCCTGTAGATAGAACTAAAACAAGATGAAATACGGAATCAAAAGTTCCCTATGCACTGAGGTGCATTAAGTCCTGTTCATACCATATGAAGCCCACTTGGGGAAGGGAGGTTATTTAAGTGCAGCAGCTGGGATAAGAGAAAGCAGCAGCGGGAAYTGGAAACCAGCTGTTCTCCATTCTGGAAATAAGGATGGGCAGTAGGGGCAAAGGCTGGTGCGGTGAGTGTATATATCACTGATCTACAGGAATGAGATGAAGTTTCACTGAGTAATAATTAGTTAATCATGTTGCAGCTCTGTGTCTAAGCAAAATCCTCTTTAGATGTTAAGTACTGGTATGATATACCATGGATTCTTGTTATGAAGCCCTACATAATCCCCATTTCCTGAAATTCTCCAACATGGTTATCTCTTCCCATAAAAGAAGATGTTCACARACAAAAGGCTGTAGAAGAGGTCAGTATAAATATTCCCTTTCAGTACATTTTTACTCAGGACTGGACAGTACAGCTCATCATCACTTTTAATTATAGCATCATAAAACGCAGGGCTTGAGTGGCTCCTCTGTCCTCTGGTAGGTTAAAATAGACTAGATTATCACAGACAGACAAGTATTTAAACTGTTCTTAAAAAAAAAAAAAAAAAAAACACTACATGGAAGGGGATTCTGTAACTTATATCGGTACCTTGTTTCAGGGCTTAGCTATTTTCATAGAAAAGTTTTTCCTCATAGTTAACCTAAATAGCTCTCCCTGCAAATTAAACATGTACTTCATGCTCTACTCACCACACATATATAAAGAAAAAAAAGCAATCACCATCCTATTTATAACAACTTTGCATACACACAAAGACTTTTATTATGTTTCCCCTCAGTCTTTGTTCTTTTAAACAAATATAAATTCTAAACAAACACAATTCTTTCAAATTTCACCTACAGAACACGTTTCATAAACCTCTTATGTATTTTTTGCTGTTATTCTACTTCCCTGTTGATTTTGAATTTGTCTAGCTCTTCGTTAAAAATATCCTCACAATCTGAGTGCAGGGGTTATGTGACTAATTAGAGTGTGTTGTAACTCTGGCCCCATTTAAGCTACCCCACTTTCCTTCCTATGGAAACGAAGACATACGAGGAAAGTGATACAACCACAGGACTCTGACAAAGGGCCAGGAAAAGGACAGACTGGAGTTTTGTGCACAGAAATTATAAGATGCTCCTTGTCCAGAAAAACAAAATACAGTTAATATTATTCCAGCTGAAGCATTACTAGATGGAATAATTAACTCCCAACTCTTATTTAAGACACTTCTGTTGATGTGTTTTTTTCCCAGCTGGACAGAAAACCATTAATAACTAAAATTCAAGTTCAGGTTTTCAACTAACATGCATTAGCTTCACAGCAACTTCATCTGGAGAATATTCCTTCCTTTTGGTTACAAGAATGTGGCTGGAAGAATGAAATTATGTCAAAGCTTGACTAATATCTCTATTTAACATATCTCTATATTTTGTTGGTTCGATATCTAGAATATTTTGGTGATACTAAATATCCCTCTAGTATATGAATGTATGCTGTAAAATTTTCATTAACAAAAGTAAGCACAGTCAGAGAACATCCATTTACAACCCAGAGAAATACATAAAGCCTGAAACAATGAAAACTATCTATTTTCTGGTTTCCTCGTTTTAAAAGTTGTTGACCTTTCTATGCCCCTACTTTTCTTTCAATTTATAAAAAGAGTCTGAAAAGAACAATTGTTAGCTGAAGATAATGATTTTGACATAGAAGCACATCATCTTACTGAGAACTGCAAGTTCTTCTCTTGCTCTTCTTGTGGGAATAAAGCAAAAAGATAGCTTATAGATTCTAAGACTTCCAAGAACAAACTGCAGTACAAAGACTGAGCTCAGCCCCAGGAAAGGCAGTTTCAAAACAGAGAATACAGAAAGCAAGTACTGAGGTTTAGACTAGTGAAAAGGGAGGGATATTCTGCTTTGTTGCCTCTAAAGCAAAGAATGAAGAAATGAGCACCAACAGCTCCAGCACCCAAATGTTACAATTTACACCCACATCTCAGACACAAGACCTATAGGTAGCAGACTGGTGATCTCAAAGTACATGTTATGCATTAATTTGCAAATAAGTATGTCAAAGAAATCATTTCTGAAATTTATTAATACTTATATCAGTCAAGTTTAAACCTTTTCAGGAAATAATTTATATATATATATATGAAAGATCTGGTGGTGATGCTTTGTACAGCCTATGAAAACACAATACAGGGCAAAAATATAGACAAATTTCAAGAACTGATTTAAACTGTAATTATAAAATGAGATGAAATAGTGGGGGAAAAAATGAAGTTGCCTGAAAAATGTGGCATACACACCAAATGGTGCATAGATGAAGCTGAGCTGAATGTATATAATCAATTCTGTGTATCTCAATGACATTTTTTTATGTCCATAGATACAGAAAGTTCTTTCTGCATGTTTTGAAAATCAGTTATAGAAATTTTCCCCCTAATTTGTGACTAAATGCATTAACTGAACATGGAATACGCTATTCACCAAACTTCACTGCTACTAGACACATGATAATAATCTGCAAAATGATGAAACATGCACCTGATTAAAAACATGATTTGGAGAAACTCAGSTCCATTTGAAAAGCAGGATAATCAGCAATAACAGGTGGCAATAATAGGCTAAGATACTCTAATGCAAGGTGTATTCACTGGCACTTCAGCTGCCAGAATGTTTGCACTGGTTTTCTATTTTGTATCAATGAAGATAGATAAGTAAGTGGTAGAGGTATTAGGCTAATCCATCCCTTCCTCATTAGGATGCCRCTTCACATCCTTTTTGACTTCTTCTAGGAGAAGTCGTCTGTTTCCTTAGACTTCTCCTCCTCACCTGGATGGCTTTGCTTGGGCTCCCAAGCTGTCAGTATGAGAGCGCACCATGGAGAGAAGCCATGCATGGGAACTCTCTCATCTCTAAGGAGGATGCACCAAAACAAACCTGACACTGCTTCTAAGCACACCTGATTATCCTTTAACCTGATGTCACAAGTGAAAGGTAAAAAGTGAAGCCAAATTAAAATGGTAGACTAGTAGGCAATCTAAAAATAAAAATATAAACAAAAAGATATTCAACATATAGGCATTTCAGAGGAAAAATCTTTAATTCTCTGAGTAAATAAAATTTGGTACCTGGACAAGCTTAGTCTTTATTTTGTCCAAATCCACCATATAATTTGATCAATACATAACACAGAGCAACAGATGTGTCATAAATCACTGGGTATTAAGGTGAGAAATATTCTGACAATCATCTGTATAACAGGCAATTGAATTGCATTCCTCTGTTTAGCTCATTAACTTAGGTTCAAAGACAGAATATTATTCTGGTCTCTCAAAAAAGGACATTACAGAACTTCGGAGGCCAGAATATTTGTATAGCTTAGCTCATCCTAACCAARAAAGTCTGAAGAAAGTCTTATTTTTTCTAGTCTTACTTGGATGCGCTTCGAAGGAGTGTTTATTGCTACATATATTAAGACCAAGGTGCTTACAAGATTTGAATTTTTTTGGATTACTCATCTAACTAAAAGTGCAATATATTCATTTAAAGGTTAAATACCAATAGAAGTTTCAATATTCTCATTCACTACAGACTTCACAAGAAGGATGAGACCAATAACAATGCTGCTAATTTTCTTAAATTCAGAATTACTGGTTTATTGAGCAATCTACTCACAAAAGAAAAGTAGGAAGGAACTGCTGATGCTAGCCTAAATGTCATAATGAATTGTTGAAGRCACTGGAGTGCATTCAAAACTAATATGAGTATGGCTCTTTTCTTCATAAAAGTCTACAATTCTACAGAAGTTTTCAGTCATAAATTAAAACTCCCAGTATAATAATGAGGCCAAAAAAATCAAATATCTCCAGGCTTCTGGAGATATTT
Source organism: Apteryx rowi (assembly GCF_003343035.1). Classification (NCBI taxonomy): domain Eukaryota; kingdom Metazoa; phylum Chordata; class Aves; order Apterygiformes; family Apterygidae; genus Apteryx; species Apteryx rowi. The sequence continues at coordinate 458,609 of NW_020448252.1, forward strand.
GTCTGGAGACAAATTTGGTCAAGTAGAACGAGTTGACAGAACAGATAAGTTAGTTTAGATCCCTGCTAGTCTTCATCTAAGATCACACATGCGCTTCCATAAAGCACAGAAGTCAAAAAAAAAGGAGGGAGAAAATACATGGAAAAGAATGAACAAAGGGGAAAAATCTAATTTCTTGTGGGCTTTGTCTGACTGCTTCCAGAATTTGCAGCTCCAGGAACAGATACTAAGATAGAATAAGGCAAGGAAATACACTCTTAATAGAAGTAAGTTGCTATTGTACTTGGTCCGGATAACACTTAATTAGAAAAAAGTGAAGAATGGGGATTGTGAGTGCAAGTCCTGACATACAACAGCAAGGTAGTGTCTTACCTGACCATGTTAGGGGCAACCGAGTTGGAATGGATGATAGTCTTGGACATAAAGATTCCTAGGTGGTGTCAGAACAAGTGGTGCAGTCTGACAGCTATTCACGTTCTGGGCACAGAGAGAAAGTGATGGGAGATGGTCTGCCCAAGGGAAAAAAAAACTATGGGATAAAGCAGTGTTGAACAAAATATTTCACAGATTGCATCGGCTCTGGGGAGACTCCCCGCCTCAATCAGTCTCTCAGTAGAGGCCGTCACCAACTCTGAGAACTTTGAAAGGACATATTTCTCCGCAATCTTCATGTTTCATTTTCTCATTAAACTGATGTGCTTATAAAAGAACCCATCATCCCCAATGGCATGGAAAGCATTGGTGATCATGTCAGGCAGCAGAAATTTGTTTGATGAACTTTCTGCACTGATCAGTCTAGACTGATTCTCACTCTGTTAAACAGAATGGATTTTAATTATCCTAAAGATCTCAAGAATTATAGCAAGAAAAGCAATGGATAGTTCAGAAAACTTCTTGGTAAAAAATTCGGATAATTTCTACTCTGCTGTTGATGGATAATGCAGGATAGTTGATTTCAAGCATCTAATATTCGTGTTTAGAAACTGAGAATATAAACATACAAGTTACTGGAGACTCATTCTGTGAATGTGTTCTGTGGACAAACTCAAGAGTTAACAGTGTTCATAGAGATGTTAGAATATTGATGCAGTTCTTATTTCTTAAACTGTTGCATGCAGGACTGTGTCAATTGTGATGCACATGTATTTTTGTCATGATGATGAAGAAAGGGGTATTGTATTTTTCAGTGGTATTTAGTGTGTCTTATTTTTTCCTGAAGATTCATTTCAATCCTTTTATACTAGTTATCTATATCTTAGTTTAAAACTGTGCTTTTCTACAGAGAAACCTGTTGGGGAAGGCTGGTGTCTTAGTGGAGTCTCTGACACCAATGCTGAAGGGTTTTCTTTTACTCTTTTCTACAAGGAGGCACCTCCGTATTTTCCTTTATTCTCAGGATCTGTGCTACTGTTAATTAGCAACAGCACATGCAGAAATGTCCCCTCTATAGGATGCAAGTGTGGATGGTAAGCAAACCTTTCAAAGCAAGATGCCACGTGTAGTGATAAAGCAAAAACTAAACAATGAAGCTACTGAATTCAGCTCTTGGATATTTCTGACAATGACAGGAAAATGTAACCTTATGTTAAAAAAAGAAAACAGACGGCACAAAACAAAAGAAAAAGGAAGTAAAAATCCCTGGGGAAATCTAACGCAGACAACGATTTACAAATAACTACAAAAAACCCTCCATCTCTATGTAATACAATAAAGTGAACTTATTCAGGATTCACTAAGTATAGAGTGCACATCTCGCTGTTGTACTACTCATTTGTAGATATCATTTATGGCTTACAATATCATTTTCCGCTCTGGATATCTTTTCAAGAAATACAAATTATTGCTGTTGCACTTAAACCACAGCAAATAAAAAGATTATTCTGTTATCTAAATATACAGTGTGAATACTATATGCTGTTTCAGGTGGAACAAATAATAGGAAATTTTAGGTTACCTGACAGAGGTAATCAAAACTATTAATTCTTGTAATACTTGTAAGAAGTAGGGCAATCTCAAACTGTGCTAACTAATGATGGGGTTAAAGTCTCAGCAACACAATAAAAAAGAAAAGAGAGATAAACAAAACAAATTTAGCTAAAACCATTCTATTGAAAGAGTAGCAGGCATATGGAAGAAGCTGCTTAGTAAGACAGCTGAATCAGATAGCATAAGTAAGCTTAAGAGACAGCTAGATATTTTTTATGCAGCAAGTGGATTGGAATTTACAGCAGAAGGATATATGGTTGAGATAACTAAAAGGGGACATACTTATTTTAACACAAGACTTACTGTCCCAAAAACTTTTCAAGTCTTCCCCCCCACACACCCTTTTTCTTTCTATCAAATGCAAGTGTTGAGCTTTCATAAGCATTTTATAATCACAGCTGATTTGCAATCTTTCCCATTTGTGCTAGTGTTTAAGACCAGCACAAGACAAAATTTGCTCTCTGGAGGTTTCTTCCTTGCAACCAAACCTTTTAATAGCAGACTTATTTTAATAGCAGACGCTTCTCTCTCCACAGTTTTTACTGTTTTAATGCAAATCATAAAATGGATTTGGTTGCCTCCCCTCCCAGGCTGAAATCAGAAGATGTCTTGTCTACAAGAAATTCTTTTTTCATAAAATTTTCTGCTTTTCTATTGCGTGTGCAGCTGCTGTAGTGCTACAGACAATTTTTGACTCTCACTTAATTTTCAAGTTGTCTAGACTCAAGTTGATCAAAACTGTAGTTATAAATAATGCCAACATTCTTATTACTGCCATGGGTAGAACTGGACTGGTGACAATAGTTTGGAATTACATACAGAAGATTTCAAACTCAGACTAAACTCACTTTTTAATTTAGGAATCTGAATTCAAGATCCTGACTCCACAGTTACATCCTGATCATTTTTCAAAAATGTCAGAAGATCCACTATCCTCTAATAACTATCACCTTTCTAACAACAAAAGTTGCAGTATTTTAAATACCTTTAAACAACAACGATCAGTCCTGCAACTTTGCTACAAAATAATGAGTTCCTGTCCTTGAGCACAACCCAGAATGATGACAGAACCAGAGCTTCTGATATTGCTTCAAGCACTGCTATAGACTATTGTTTCTGGCAAGTTGTCCATCTCCTTTTCCTGGAAACTATTTTTTCTCTAAAGAAAATGCAATCCTTTTTCTATCCTAATCACACACATTATGTTTCTCAACCTCCTTCAGCCTGGCTTATTAACAGAGAAAGCAAATTTGTTTATCTGCTTTTAAAAGAGAAAAGTTACGTTGGGCTGCAGATCCCTAATCAGGCAAGCAATTGCTGATTTCATTGTGAACACCACATTGCACCACATTCATTATTGCAATGATCTGTAACCCCATAAGGCGCTCACTGCAGGCTCTGTTTTCATAATACACCAATGGTCTTACCACACACTTGAGATGGAAGATTCATAAAACTAAACAAATGGATATCATTACCATTTATAATTACATTTTTTKGGGGAAAAAAGTTTATCTCCCTATACTTATTCTTGATTTTTTTTTCAGTAAAAAAAATCACATAAGCACCTGCTGCTGCAGTTCAGTGGCTGACAGTACTTAACATTCACAGTTCAATATATGTATAATAAGAATCTGAGGAATTAATATGAGCCAATTGCATCAGTTATTTTTTGATGAATAGGACCCCTCACCCGGATATGATGACAAGTGCAAACCTCCAAATAGCTCTTTGCATTATAATGAAAATAAGCAATAGGAATGGTTGACTTGATCTGCTTACTAATGTTTTTACATTTTGACCAGTACCAGGCTTGTTGCCATTGCACAAACTGCAATACTATGAACTCCGGCTACAAGCCTCTTCTGTAAAAAAACACATCTGTTTTATTTGGAGTAGTAAACAATTGTCCTAATCACAACTTTTAGAATTCTAGAATTCCTTGCTTTTCATGCAAGCATGTATAAATCCAGAGATTTTGTAATTTTCTTATAAAAAACTGAGAAACTTAGATCCACAAACAGTTTCTTAAAAAAAAAAAAAAAAAAAGAGTCCAGTATGGCATCTTTGTACAGATCAATGTCCAATTATAAGCAGAGAGTGGCTGTGGCAAAAGGTCAGGAAAAAATAATCTTTCTGGCATTTATTAGTTGGAAAACAAGGTCATACGTGAAGTCAACCCTCCAACATATACAGAATAAATTATGCTGCAACATTCTAAATATTCTGCCCAGCAAAAAATATATTTCAGTAGTAACATGATCAGAAAAATGAAATAGAGCATGCATTTCCTGATGATTGTACTACCAACCAGACCAGGCTAGAAGCAAAATCTAGTTCCAACCTATTAACAATTAATAAAAAGCTTATAAAGTATTTTTGCTTAATTATAAATATAGCTTCTCATTAAGGCTGACTGACTTAATCTTTTTTTTAACTGCCTTTAACACTGAATCATCTTCCACACAGCAAGTGAAAATAATAGCAAATATACAAAACAATTCAAAATAATTCAGTGGTGCACTTCCTTATGGCTTGTAGTCTAGAAACAAAACACACAAACAAACACAATGCTAGAGTGTTCAGTTTTTCTGGAGCTTTTAAGAAATGTGCTTCTTTTGAAATAAAAGATCTCATAATTAATTAACACATCTGGAAAAAAAATGAATTGGACACAGACTTTGAGGAAAGAAACATGCTTATTTGGTAGAATGAATGCTTGTAGAGAGCACTGTCATTGTCCTGATATAAGCCATTTTAACTGTTTTACAGACGCTTATTTTTGATTCCTTCATAGGGTGTGAATGAAATTATACTGAAAATCAGATTATGTTATTATCTGACACTTCTCACACTACTGTTAATCGTGAAATCAACATTACAAATTGCCGTGAAATGAAAACATCTCCTATCCATTTTTACCGTTGTCTGATATCCCAAGTCTCGTCTCTTTTCCTCTTCTCCAAACTACGTGAGGAATGGAAATGACTGGCATTCTTTTATCTGTTGCAGTCGTGTCTAGTTTGAATTTTCAAATCAAGCTTTGGCAGAAGGACTGTATATAATATATTACAGGCAATGCCAGTGAAGATAAAGTATATTCTAATCATTTTAGAAAAGTACTATTTTTTTTCCTTTTTTTTAATCTACTTTGGATTAAAAAAAAGGATACTTGAAGTTTCATTTCATGTTCTTTCTGAAAGATACTGAATGTTCCTTGCTCTGGGCTAGCTGCAAGATTTACTGTTTTCTCTGATAGTATTATCAGAGGGCTATTCCACCCTGATAAACTGCCACTGTAATACTAATAGGTTTATAATGACTGCTTAAACTTTACACTCTGTAAGCATGGGAGGCTTCACTCACCTTGGTCAAGTGGCTGGCTTTTAGTTGAAGCAGTTTTCATCTTGAGTGCCTCCCTAACAGACATGTCACAGCAGGAGCCTTTGTTAGTGTCTTGGTCACTGTCAGCCTGATCACTGTCCCCATGCCCGCTGTCCCTCAAGCTGGCTCTTTCTGGATCCTTGAAAGTGGAGCTACTGAAATACATA